>NC_139947.1:257500-292500 GCF_963454915.1 Gymnoscopelus microlampas | reverse complement strand
GAGTCTGCATGTATGTGTTAGGGGCAGATGAATAATTTTCATAAAACTGCAATTTTCATTGGCTTATAAAAGCTTAACGTTTTCACTTATGGAAAATCCGCTTGCTCACGTCTGTCGGCATTGGTCCAAAGTTCATGTGTAGACAGTTTCGTACAGATTGCTCAAAAATCCCAGGAGGAGAGTCATTTTTACTGCTTTTTACTGCTTCGCAATGGTGGGAGATCTAAAGGTCAGAGGTCAAAAGTCAAACAGTGAAAGTTGTTAGGCATGAGTTTCATGGTTGTAGGTCAAACAGGGCATGAGTGGTACCTGTTCAAAGTTGGCATTTTTCAATTGATTGCTACAGCGCCACCTTTTGGCCGATGGTTTTGAGTTTCGGGTCTTCGCCGTTTGGCATAGCCCTCTACCATATTGCCGAGTTTCATAAAAAGTGACCACGCGGTTAGGCCAGAACTGCCAAAACCGGCGGAATAATAATAATAGTGAAAGCCAAGAGATGCAATAAGGCTTCGAGAGCCTGATAGGCCTCGAAACCTTAATTAAACAACAACAGTACAAACACACCAGATATTGCATAGCATAAACAACGACATATTTAACCCTTAATGCATACCACCACCATAACAACCATCTATGGAACCATCCTACCAACCAGAAGCCACAGGGAGGAGGCCGGGGAGGTGGAGGAATTTTAACAATGACAGCTGTACGACCGGCACTGACAGCTAAGCACGTAGAATGAATGGAGAACTGAGGCTGCCTAAATGAACCTCCAGAGTTGCACTGTGGGTATGAGGGCGTGAGTGAGTTAACTGTAGCAAATGAAATGACAAGAGGTTGAAACGTACTGACTTAAAGGAGTACTACTGAATAACTATAAGCGAATGGGGGGGGGGGGGGGGGGTCCGGGGAGTATGAATGAAGTATATAAACATACTGCCTTCCGTGTCTATATTAACTATCGTTTCACTGGATGTCATTTAGACACTTCAGCTCAGAAATAACCAGACAGTTAATGAACCATTTACCATTTATTAACCATTACCATATTAACCAGTACCCATATATGCAATGATATTGCAATCAAGTTTAAACCCCTTTGATAAAAATGAAATATGCTACATGAATTAACTATGTGAGTGTCAGCAATGACACATTTCCTTTAAATGCATACCGAGATGCCCTTCACATCTAAAAGCCGATATTCTGCGCCAGCAGCAACTATTAGATGCACATTTTGCCAAAACACTACTGTGTTTTGATGTATAAATTATGAATAACTATGTGTATAGACAGCAATGTCTAATTCCCTCTCTATGATGGCAGCACTGCGAACCCTTTAGGCAAGTCCCACTCGCCCGAGCGGTGACCTGATATAGAAGGAATATATTATTTAGTGGACTAACATGCTAGACCTACCACCATCATTAAGCAACGTGAGACCCAACACGACCTATGCTTAATGTTTTACCATCCCTTGATTAACCTGACCCCCAACCTGCGCTCTGGCAAGTGCAACACTTAACACACAATATCAATTATGCAACTCCTTAATTTATTCATAATTGATCACATATTAACACTTATAGCTTTTTGAGCTGCAAGAATTTCATCCGTATTTAAACGAATATAGCGTTCGTAAGCAGCAGATGACTGGCAACCCATGGCTTTTAAAGTGGACGAAGAAACCAACGGTGCTGCTGAGGTTGCTGCGCCGATCCGAAAGGAGTGAGGAATATACAGCTTGCGGCAGAGTCCACATCGCTGGCACACTGTACGCAGCCTGGCGGCGAACCATGCCCTTGACATGGCTCTCCCGGCATCCGTGACAAACAACGGTTCATCTCCCCCGGGATTTACCCGCCATTGCAGGTAGCGAGACATAGAAGAGAATGGACAAAATGCAGTATCAGTTTTTACAATGAATATTGATATCCCGTTAGAATGCTTGATAGATTTAGAGTGTTTTAAGTTAATAGAAAACATGAGAGGTTGAAGAGAGAAATCAGAAATTGCCAAGTCATGTGAGGGGTTAAAGCTCTCGGTGCACGTAGTGTATTCCCCATATCTAAGAAACCCGTAGAAAGCCAAAAGAAAAACTGCTTCCAAGAGAGAATCAACGAAAGGACCGAAACACCCTGCTCTTAGTTGAGACACTAATTTATGCACCAGTGGAAGAATAAGGGGAAGACGTTTGTCATTGCCTTGGGGGTGTGCTTTCTTTAGTCCATTGAAGAGGAGCTTAATTGATGGATCCCCGAGCAGACTACCCACAGATGAGTTTATGCATCTTAAATGGAACTGCACACCGGCGACCAATGCTTTAATAGAGGAAGACTGAAGTCTTTTTGATTCTGCACGGTGGACTATAAATGCGCAAATCATAGGAATGTTAACCGGAAATATGGAAACTGAAAAAGCTGCACAGAAAGAAATGAAAAAAGACCAGGCAGCATCATATGCTTTTAATGTGTTCCTTGAAAGCCCCAGTCTCATGTAATGAGACGCTGAATCCATATAAGACTGTAACCTTTCGTCTAGTCTAGCGTTATTTGGTCGTACGCTGGGCAAACCAGACTGGATGGAGCTGCATCTGGGCATAGATCCCTGAACTCCTGAAATTTAAAACGGGACAATGCATCAGCTATTTTATTATCCAAACCCGGAATGTGGGACGCGCAAATTCAGAAGTTCCCCAACACACAATTCCAAGTCAATCTCCTTACAAATATATTGGTGATGGGAATAACGGTCGGCCCTTGTTAAAGGAGACATCCGGACATTTTAAGTGTTATCTTTGATGTGTCGCTAATCACTCACCAACATTGAAAGGGACGTTGACTTATTCCCAGAGAGTCCCCTTCGTCCAGTCTAACGACCCCCTCCGTTGGCATTATGGGAGCCCGTGGAAGGCTGAAATTCGCCTAATATAACAGATGCAAAGTTCGTTTTTTCTCTACTCCTGCTCATTGTTGAGTGTCATGATACTCAAACATGCAGTGAATGTCGCGAACGAGCGACCATTCTTGCAGAACGAGACGACGCAGGTTGCTTGTTTTTCCATAGACGCCAGGTTCTATGGAAGAAACAAGCAACCTGCGTCATCTCGTTCTGAGCGTACGGAATTTAGATGCCCTAAAAGGGACAACAATTCCCTCTTGGAAATTGAAGTGTTATTGAAGTGCTGCATCACCTCTCTGATGCGCTCTAGTTTCTCGAGCGGCAGAGGCGCTTGCATGAGCTCTGTATCTAAATCGATCCCCAAAAAAAGTTTTCTCCACAGAGAGAGGAACTCCTAACTTCGCGAACACTTCTTTCACTGTATTAATACTGTGCTCTGGCTTGCCGTTAGGAAAATCTACCACTAAAAAAAATTCTAATAAATGGACGAGAGAAGGCAGCCTGTAGGTGTTAAGCAAGATCCAACACAGCGCTTCTGAAAGTTTGTTAAAAATGTTTGGACTACTACGGCAACCAAAAGTCAATCTGACAGCAAAATACATCTTTTCACGCCATTTAACCCCAAACATGGGCTATTGCGAGGGATGAAGTGGCATAGTTTTAAACGCGTCTGTAATGTCTGCTTTCCCGAGCCAAGCTCCTTTCGCTGCTAGTTTGATTAACTTGATTGCGTGATCCACGGTGGCATAACATAGAGAAAAGGGGGCGAGAGGAATTAAATTGTTAATACTGTTTTCGCTATCATCGTGAGGGCTCGACAAGTCAACTATCATGCGTTTTTTTTCCAGAATATTTCCTCGTAGCGACCCCGATTGGATTAATCCGATAGATAGGGAAAAGAGCGTCATCGTATGGTCCGATCATATAGCCTTTCTCGACCTCCCTAGTCAACAATTTATCTACAACCTCCGGTTCTTTTTTAGCAGATAGAAGATTCCCGCATACGAAAATCTTGGAGGGGAGACTACACAATCCAGACTACACAATCCAGCAAAGAACCCATGAATTAACCCTGACAACAAATAATACACAAAACAACGATCCGGATGCTTGGCCAGAGCCTTTCTCATCTCTGGAATGTTCACCGGAGTGGATGGTTTAATCACTTTTTCTTGTACTTCACACTGAACAAGAAAGGGCGCGATGCCCTGTAAAGTGCCTACTTACTAAAACCAAGTCAACCAGGGACCAATCCAGCCGCTGATTATGTTTCTGGATGAAACTGGCAGCTTTAGCAGAAAACGACTTATGGTACTGGTAGAATAAGTTCCCCCCATAGGACAAAGCCAGGTCTGCTATAATAGCCAAATAAGTATCTAATTCAGCTCTCCGCTACGATTCACAAATGACATCTCTAAACACTCCAAACGCTACGATAAATTCGGTCATTGTCATGTCCTTGGTCAGCCTCGTATCGCTATCTTTGAGACATACGGAGATGTCCCCACAGTTAATTATGCGCTTCTCTCCAAGGCCTGACTCAGAAGAACTTAACAAGATCTTGATCAAATTCACATCTTTACCTGCCAGGATTTGGCTTCTTAGATGACTGGAGATATCCGCTGCCGGAGAGAAGAATGAACTTCCGGACCCGGAGCTGGAACTGCAGATCCCAGAGTCCTCTGGGGCACGACCGGAGGAATCACCTGGCCAGGAATGATGACGACATCCGCCTGCGTGCTTTGGCCGGTGACGGCAACTGGAACAGAAGCTGCAGGCACTCCGCTCTCCAGTGTTTGGATCCTGGAATTCATCATGCTCAGCGAAGCCTGGATATTATTAAGGGAGGCAAGCACGGGATCAAACGTATTTGGAATAACCACGGGTTTTGAATCCTGGGCCTTTTTGGAGCAGATTGAGCGCTTGGTTCAATGTTTTTAGACTTAGCTCTAGCTTTCTTTGGGGGGGCGGGGTCAACATTCACAGCTGAGCTGATCGGAGCAGCGTCAGAATGAGCCGTGCTTGTGCTGCCCTCTTGCTGAAACAACGTGTCATGCGATATACCCGCCGGAGGTTGAACACCGATCCTGAAAAGCTCTTCCAGGATTTTTCCCACTGGCCAATCCATTATGACTGGGAATGGGATTCCTCTCCTAGCCAACCGAGCACTGGAGCGGCGAACGGACTGGGTGTTCTCTACCGCTTCCTCTTGGCTACGGTGTTGACTGCTTGGAGGCAAGGTTCCTGGATGGGCTTCCATCTGGGTCTCCTCGATGAAGGCGTCCTCCTCACCCTCCTCGGAGTACGAATCTTCCTCCTGTTCACCATTTCGGAACATGATCCGCACCAGAAGAAGGGTGAGTAGAGCAAAAATCCACGCCTTGAATCTCATCTGCTGGCAAGGTTTACCGCTTTAGGGGTGATCGCTAGTTTTGATCCGAGTTTAACACTGACTGCTGTACGACCGGAACTGAGGCTGCTTAAATGAACCTCCAGAGTTGCACTGTGGTTAACTGTAGCAAATGAAATGACAAGAGGTTGAAACGTACTGACTTAAAGGAGTACTACTGAATAACTATAAGCGAATGGGGGGGGGCTAGCAACATGCATTGCTAGCTAGCTACATGGAGATGCATAGAAATGTATGTTTGTTTGTTTTTTTGGCAAAAATAAGGCTAAAAACACACCATTGTAGTAGTTATTGCCCCCCCCCAAAAAAAAAAACATATTTATTTGACTGTATCTGGCTCTGTTTTTCTTAAAAGTGCAAATTAGTCATTTGGAATCCCATGTTACAGCATCGCTAGCTAGCAAGAAGAAATCTCAAACTGTCCTCAAACTAAGGCGCTTTCAACTTGCCATCCGGCCTGAAATATGCACAAATGACATTGAATTCTTAGATATCCCAATAGATGATTGAAGCTGCTATATTTCTCTCAGAGGAGTGTAATTAGTCACCCAGGGCAGGGGCAGGCGGATTTCAGCCACACTGTAGTGCACTCTGACATCTGTCAGCAGCCAATGAGAGCGTGAGTCACATAGGGGCGCGGCTGCACACAGGCAGTGCACACAATACTGCATACAGACAGACAGACAGAGAGACACACACACAACCCGAGCACGGTTTCATAGTAATCTCCACTTGCGCGGAGGCGCGCCTCCTTCCGCTGCGTTCGCAATTAGTGAACACATAAGCAAAGAAAGACTATAGACTGAGGTGTGAATATGTGCTAGCACATAACACCCCCACCCTAAGTTATTGAATGGTGGGTTCTGACTCCGGCAACACCGCACACCAGTGCAAGAAACACACCACTCAATAACACATAGGATTTAGATTCATACATGAACTGAATTTCCACATTTTAATTCTACATGAAAAAAACTCACTCTTTAATTGTTTTTTTTCCGCATCCAACACGAAAACAACAAAAACACATTATGGTCAATATACACATGTGAAAACACTCGAGTGTAGCGTACCTTTCAGGCTGATAAGCATAGAAGTAACAATGATGTCCAACTGCCTTACCACCTGGGTGGGTCAAACACCCATGACCTTAAGTTGGATTCCAGGTCCACCTGAGCCAAATGATGAAACAAACCCTGTGACAAACCCTGTTTGATCCCCTCAATTTGCTCAATTTGAGAGCATTTTCGCATATGCAGGTCATCAGTCAGAAAATACCCCTTTGACATGGTTTCCACCTCCTCCTCAGTGACAGCACGCTCAACCAGCTCTGTCAACTCCACGTCAATTCTCTGCTCCGCAATGAGCTTTTCTTTGGACAGGGCCACGTCTCCTGTCTCAACGGACAGGGACACCTCTGTCTCACAAGGGGTACTGACCTGCTGCGATTCCACTGACACCACCTCAGTCCCACCCACCACAACACCATCAGTCCCACCCTCATCCCACTCTACAAGAAAGCTCTCACTCAGGTCAATCTCATCATTATAACTTGGCAATAACTGTTGGAACAGTCATGTTTACATCATGTTGACATTTTCTGGGAGAGGACCGAGGACTTTCTTCGGAGGACATCGGCCAGGTGTGAAGCTGGGACCTCAGGTTGGAGAGCTCGGAGTCCCCTGGGTGAGTGGAGTCGGCGTCGTTCTGCATTGATATTGAGATCCCTCTGTTTGAGGCCTCTGTTCACACGTTCCAAGGCCGTTAAACATCCAGGCAGATTATTCACGTCGTGGCACCACTGATGCAAGGCACGGAAACCACTTGTCCACATAGAAATTTCCTTGTCGTCTGCAAGCGAGCCAGCCTCCTGTTTATAACGCAAGTCATTTTCCCAAAGTTCTGGTCCAATACATGGTTCATCCAAAGGTCGTTGTGTAACCAATCGAGCAAATCGTCACAATATCGACTGATTAGTCGTCTTCCAGTATATCCATCCAGTATGGCCAGACAGATATCAGATGGACAATAACATCCTTTCCCGGATCGGCTCAGATATGGCAGGTCTCCTTCGGCGGTGGTCAGGTCGTGCAGATCAATCTGATAATGATCGAGGTGGTTGGTCATCAGCAGCATTGCATGTATTTGTAGGGTTGCAGGATCTCTAGGGGCGGCTGACAGCTTCGGTACCCAGTCAACATATGGCTACGGAATATAATGGAGTTAACAAAAGAAAGGACCTTGAGGCTCCTTTACTGATCCCGGCAGTGTCCCAGCTCCCCCTCATAAAATGCCACACTTGCCGAATTCCAGTATTAGGCTATACACTTCAAGCCTCCAAGTCTTTCACCAAACACCCAAATGTAGGCTTCTGGCCAAACACAAGCATCATGTGATCTCAGGCTACAAAGTGGGTTTGTGATTTTGACTTTTTCATCTACTAGACATCTTTTTGTGTCACCAAGCAGCAGCATTTGCGATCGCTCCTCCATAACTGCAGCAAGCAGCAACTTTTGAAAAGACTACACAGCGGACATCTGGCGTAAAGTAATTGACTTCACTGAGGCAAATGATGTGGAGGACTGAGAGGTTATCCTGGACGGTGTTCTAGTGAGCCCACCCACAAGGGAGACACTGCTGCAACTGGCTGCAATAGGCTCTATGCACAGCAGCCATATTGGAAAGAAATTGGGCCTCTTCTTCCTTCCTTCACAGGTGTTACCAATGATACTAATAAAGGGCTCTGTTCCATTCTGGTCAGGGTGCTGATATCGTGCATGTTGGTTTATGGTGGGTGTCTAACTCTGAGAGTGTACAAATGGAACCAAATGGACCCGTAAGGGTCCAGAGTTATGGGGGTCCTTGAAAATAAGACAACCACTATGCCACACTAAATGGAACAGAGCCTTAATTACTATCATTGGTAACACCTGCGAAGGAAGTAAGGAAGGGGCCCAATTCATTCCCAATATGGCTGCTGTGCATAGAGCCTATTAGGCTTTGAAACTAGGATTAAAGAAAAGAGAAGAGGGGGACCTCTTTGTATCACTACTATTATTTGTATTTAGCATTACTATTATGTATTTCTTTTTCAACATTTAAACATGTCGTGATGTGAGCTTACTGGAACACATGCTTAGGGGTATCCGTTGTCACTATTGTTACTGTATTTATTTAGTTTGCTTTGTCTGTTTGGACATTACCAGTAATGGGGCGAGGCGGGATGTAGGGGAAAAAACTAAACAAAACATTATGTGATGAAAGGATGTTTTTTCTCTGTCTAATGTGCTGAAGAATGCTAAATAAACATAAGATTTAATATATATATATATATATATATATATATATATATATATATATATATATATATATATATATATATATATATATATATATATATATATATATATATATATATACACACACAGCATGTGTATTTAGTAAGGGGGGGAAAAGCATAGCATTTAGTATTTTTAAATTCAAGATTCAACCCTATTTACTGTTTAAAGTATAACTTTCAACTAGATACTGTTAACATAAATTAAAAAATATACGACTGTTGTTATTCCATGTTTATCCCATTGACTACAATGTCCATACAATACCAAACTGAAATGAAAACTGGTAATTGTCAGCAGTAGCTAATGCAAATTATACAGTATATGACTTCTAGACAGTGCAGAGATGCTCGTAGGCCTGCGTCCTGCGTCGCTGACGCACCATATTGCGAAAGGACGCATTCATGACAACTCTAGTGCGTCCATGGGACGCAGCTCCGATTAGCTCCGATAATATATAATATTTGTCAGCTGTGATCTACATGGACTCTCTCGGTTAGGCACCGTTGGTGGAGAAGTATAACTCTCCGGTTAGACACCGTTGTACTGGAGAAGTATAACTCGGTTAAACGGCGTTGTGTGGCAGAAGCAGCAGCACAGCCCCTCGCTGTTAGTCTACGCTACACACACACAGAGAGAGAGAGAGAGACGGCATGAGGACCTGCTCTTAAACGTGTTAAAACGTCTTGGATAGACCACTGTCTGGAATAATAACTGATCATCATACATACAGGTCTACTACTAATCTTTGTTGCTGTTGTCATCTTAAATTGACCAGCCAAAGTAAAATCCCCGATTTTAGAGTGTTCTCCCACTTGCTTGGAGATCAGAGTGAGTGGTGGATTAACGCATGTTGCCAATCAGCTGTGTAACATTAGCAGGTTAACGATGGCTCGTTGATCCTATGCATTTGACCCTGATTTGACCACAAAGGCAAACAAAAGCACTAATTAATGGCAGCTGTAAGTAACCGGTTGTCTATCGTCTGTGTCTTGTGTATGTTTAATAGGCAACTGGATGTTTTCTGTAGCTTAGAGATATCATAACAATTAATTCCCTGAAGAGGGTAGACCCTCTCCCTCATGCTAAACTTAAAGTAACTTATAAGGTTCCACTTCTCCTCAAAAAGACAACTTTATTTTCCTTTCTCAATGACAAGCCTAATAGTATTATTGCATGTTGACTATGTGCAATAACTGCAAGCCAATGTTCATAGGCATTGTCAGTATTTGTCTTCATTATTTCTTGAATTCCTATTTCTTTATTTGCCAATACTTCCACTGTAAGCCAGTGTTTTCAGTCTACACAATAAATAGTAAAAATAAATTCTACATTCATAAATAATACAAAATAAAATAATAATAATGATTAAAAGGTTCTATGATTAAATGTATTCTATTGGTCAAAGGTATGTTAAATCCACCTGTTGCCCACTACTAGTATTTCTTACCATAAGGTGTGCTAATACTACAGAATCATATACATTTGAAAAAATATATTTATGATTTTTTAATATATATCGGTATCGGTCTTGAAAAGCAGGAACGGGTCGCACTGATCTAGATCTGCTATTTTCACAATATGTATCTGTGGAACTGAATCAAACTAAATTAAGTGCCTCAACTCCTAATTCCTCAGGGTGGGGGGTCCCCAGTTAAAATATGATTATTTTGGGGGGTCGCTGCCTGAAAAGGTTGAGATCCACTGCATCAGGATATAATGTACACAGTCACACACGCATAGAAGATATGGAGATTGGAGATCAAAGAAAACGATAGGGGGGGGGACGTGTAATTGGGGACCCATAAAATGTCCCTGGGACCCATCTAAAAGACCACCCTTGCATCCCAGGACCCATTACATTGAAAACCTAGCAACATCACTGACAGTGATCCAAACATACAAAAACCTTTACTCCTTTTACAGTAATATACATTTTAAGGTTAGATGAATATTGTACTTCATCTGGACAAATTCATACCTAAAACATTGCAATACCTAGTTTAGAAGTCCATTTGGGTCTCCCTCTAGTAGATGCAGTTCATTAATTGAAGAAGGTGCCTATTTCAAGTGTGGTAGTATGGTAGTGCCTGCTTTCCATAATTTCTTAGAGGAGGGAGAGAAGACGCATGAGCAGATAACAGTATTCCTGGAGGAAGCTCAGCCCGGCCCCCGCATCCATCTTCTCTTCTTTCTTTCTTTTTTATTTACAGTAGACAATTATGTTTTACCCCTTTTTCTCCCCAATTTAGTCGTTATAACAATTGATTCCACCCTACACATATTTCTGTGTTGTCACTGCTGTTGTATCCTAACAACTCACCTGCCAGTGAGGAGCCCTCACCAGGAGGACGTAGAGCCTTCGTCCTACTGCTTCCGCCCAACACTCCCCGCTGACAGGTGCTAGCCTGGCATGGCCAGACTAATATCACTGTGTAGATATTAGTCTGGAATCTCTGTGTGGAACCTGCATTTCCGAGGGCTAAATTTAAAAAAAAGTCTCTGGTGAAACCCGCGCCATATTTGCAATAGCAGTGAAACGTGAAGATGATGATGGTGAATACAGAGACAGTGATGTTGCTAGGTTTTCAATGTAATGGGTCCTGGGATGCAAGGGTGGTCTTTTAGATGGGTCCCAGGGACATTTTATGGGTCCCCAATTACACGTCCCCCCCCCTATCGTTTTCTTTGATCTCCAATCTCCATATCTTCTATGCGTGTGTGACTGTGTACATTATATCCTGATGCAGTGGATCTCAACCTTTTCAGGCAGCGACCCCCCAAAATAATCATATTTTAACTGGGGACCCCCCACCCTGAGGAATTAGGAGTTGAGGCACTTAATTTAGTTTGATTCAGTTCCACAGATACATATTGTGAAAATAGCAGATCTAGATCAGTGCGACCCGTTCCTGCTTTTCAAGACCGATACCGATATATATTAAAAAATCATAAATATATTTTTTCAAATGTATATGATTCTGTAGTATTAGCACACCTTATGGTAAGAAATACTAGTAGTGGGCAACAGGTGGATTTAACATACCTTTGACCAATAGAATACATTTAATCATAGAACCTTTTAATCATTATTATTATTTTATTTTGTATTATTTATGAATGTAGAATTTATTTTTACTATTTATTGTGTAGACTGAAAACACTGGCTTACAGTGGAAGTATTGGCAAATAAAGAAATAGGAATTCAAGAAATAATGAAGACAAATACTGACAATGCCTATGAACATTGGCTTGCAGTTATTGCACATAGTCAACATGCAATAATACTATTAGGCTTGTCATTGAGAAAGGAAAATAAAGTTGTCTTTTTGAGGAGAAGTGGAACCTTATAAGTTACTTTAAGTTTAGCATGAGGGAGAGGGTCTACCCTCTTCAGGGAATTAATTGTTATGATATCTCTAAGCTACAGAAAACATCCAGTTGCCTATTAAACATACACAAGACACAGACGATAGACAACCGGTTACTTACAGCTGCCATTAATTAGTGCTTTTGTTTGCCTTTGTGGTCAAATCAGGGTCAAATGCATAGGATCAACGAGCCATCGTTAACCTGCTAATGTTACACAGCTGATTGGCAACATGCGTTAATCCACCACTCACTCTGATCTCCAAGCAAGTGGGAGAACACTCTAAAATCGGGGATTTTACTTTGGCTGGTCAATTTAAGATGACAACAGCAACAAAGATTAGTAGTAGACCTGTATGTATGATGATCAGTTATTATTCCAGACAGTGGTCTATCCAAGACGTTTTAACACGTTTAAGAGCAGGTCCTCATGCCGTCTCTCTCTCTCTCTCTGTGTGTGTGTAGCGTAGACTAACAGCGAGGGGCTGTGCTGCTGCTTCTGCCACACAACGCCGTTTAACCGAGTTATACTTCTCCAGTACAACGGTGTCTAACCGGAGAGTTATACTTCTCCACCAACGGTGCCTAACCGAGAGAGTCCATGTAGATCACAGCTGACAAATATTATATATTATCGGAGCTAATCGGAGCTGCGTCCCATGGACGCACTAGAGTTGTCATGAATGCGTCCTTTCGCAATATGGTGCGTCAGCGACGCAGGACGCAGGCCTACGAGCATCTCTGCAGAGAGACAGAGCCTGTAGCCAGCGCCTCAACTGAACACATGAAAACACAAGCTGATGTAGAGGACTGTGGAACATCACATCCAACTAGTGATGACCGGGGGGTGCTCTCCATTCCGACATCTCGCCACTCCGACTAGTTGCGTCCGCGTGCGGTTAGGGTTAGGGTTAGGGTTAGGTATAGGGTTCGTAACGTTAATGTCGGAAAGGCGACATGTCGGAAAGGCGAAATGCACCCATGACCAGCTCCTCTCTTCACACTGTTCTGAATCTGACATCACTGAAGACAGTGATGAGTGGGAGACCAGTGTAGATCAGTCACCTTTAAACACACTGACACACTGACCTTTAAACACACTGAAGTCACACAAGACACAACATGTGGACAGATTTTGTCTTTGAGCTACAAGCTATCCCAGGACCTGAAATCATCGAAAGGAACTGACTCCATGCAGAGTCTCACTATAGGAAGAAATAGCCCGGTCTGTTAGCAAAAAAAAAATGTGGACACGGCTGACAAAAGCGCCACATTTTTTCTACATGCTCTCCATCACCACACGTTTCATTTTGGACGGGGAGCCACTTCATCAAGATGGCAGAAGGCGGCCATCTTGGATTTCAAAGATGGCCACCATTTAATATCTATAAGTGCCAATATCTCGGGTTCCAAGCCACTTAGAAGGTCAATCTAGGTGTCAAAATATATATTTTTGGGGTCAAGGAATTTAATAAAGCTATTAAGAATATCAGCAAGTGACTATTTCTGCCAATATTTGAACATTTGGTTCATTCTGGCAATTATTCTGGTCGCATAAGTCCAGATGTGGACACGGCGACCAAAAGCACCACATTATTTCCACATGCTCTCCATCACCATAACTTTAAGTTTTTGATAGGAGCCACATCATCAAGATGGTGGAATGCGGCCATCTTGGATTTCAAAGATGGCCAAAATGTAATAACTACAAGTGCCAATATCTCGGCTTCCAAGCCACTTAGAAGGTTAATCTTGGTGTCTAAATTACATTTTCTGTGTCAAGGAATGCATTTAAACTATTGTGAATATCACTTGATTTTTATTTGTACCAAGATCAAATAAATATGTTCATTCTAGCAATGCATATTTACATCATTTTCATCTTGGTTAGTGGTAGGACACATTGAAAACTGGATAACCTGCATGAAGTGAATTATTAGCTTCACTTTCTAGAATAACAACATATTAAAATTATTTGTCACATGGACAACTGCATCACAACCACTTGGCCAGTTTAATGCAGGCTTCTGACGCCATCGGTAGAATGCTCCACACAGGAAGCCAGACCTGGTTGTCGACATCCAATGTCCATCCCCTCCTTCTGGACTAGGTGTCGGCTGCTGGGACAGTTCAGACGAGGCCCAGATCCCAGACTGGTAGACAACTCACGTCACATGCTGCAGCAGTGAATCTTGAGTTGGTGGAATGTATTCCAAACTTCCATCATTTTGTTCTTCTGGCCGAAGCACTCTCTAGGTAAGTAAGTAGGATGCGGGAGTCTATCCCTGTTACAATGAGCATAGAACCCTCAGAGATGGATTGCTGAGGTGGAGTCAAAGTACCATCAGGTCCCAGTACTTACTGCAAGACTTGCCGCATCCAGGCCGTGCTACTTATATGGGAAGTTGATGGTGCCCGGGATCGAACCCATGACCTTGTGGTCGAAAGGCGAGAGCTCTACTGACTGAGCTACCCGGTGCTTCATTGACAAATTCCAAATCACTCGTTTTATCATAAATTATGTCTGTGAAGCGCTCAAGAAGTTGAATGTATTGTTCATCTTTGGTCACAAAAGTGTATGGATTTGCTACCATGTAGTTTAAGGCCTGGGTGACGACAGGGTATGAATTCCAAGCCAATCATACTGGCTTCTTCCCTTTCCCGCAGAATGCTTATGTGTCACAGCCTGTGTAAAAGTGGAAGATGGGAAGTGCTGTAAACTTTGGCCAGAGCATGGCAGATGGTATTTATGAAGATAGGTAGGTCTTGCCAGTGCCAAAAGCGACCCATATGTCTGTAGATAGATACTTTGGCATGAAACTTGGTGATGAGGGTAACGACAACATCTGTGTGGATACATACACGAGTACCAAGCAGGTAGAACAGCCATGCTCCAGGGCATCAAGCAGGTGAATCCGTATCCTGGTGTCGGCTTCTTCATGGTTACATGGCAGCATGGAGTGGCTGGTGTCTGTGCTGACCACTGTGATGCCAGATGTAATGAGAACCAGCTTGCCCTCTGGCCAGGCAGTTAATGCAATCTTTCCGGAGAATAAAGTAAAGAGCTCCTGCTTGTTCATAGGGTCACACAAGAAATCAGACCAATTCCCCGGCAGCTTGTCCTTTCACAGCCACCTTCCGTCGTATCCCTTGCCTCTTCTGACGTATTTCCCAGCCGTAGTTTCCCTCCGTCAGACAGAGAGGGAGGGCGTGGATGGTCTTCATGTATGTTGTGCATAATCTAGCCGAGGCATACAAAGTTGTGTAGATATACATTACATTACAGTCATTTAGCAGACGCTTTTATCCAAAGCGATATGTTGCCAGAATGAACCACATGTCCAAATCATGGCAGAAATAGTCACTTGCTGATATTCCCAATAGCTTTATTGAATTCCTTGACCCCAAAAACATATATTTTGACACCAAGATTGACCTTCTAATTGGCTTGGAAACCGAGATATTGGCACTTAGAGATATTACATCTTTGAAATCCAAAATGGCCGCCTTCTGCCATCTTGATGACGTGGCTCCCCGTCCAAAATGAAACGTTTGGTGATGGAGAGCATGTAGAAAAAAAATGGCGCATTTGTCAGCCGTGTCCACATTTTCCTAAAATCTGGTCTTAAGCAACCAGACTAAAAGGTTTTAGTTGTTCAGTTTGTAGCAAAGTTTGTTGACAAAGGTAATCTAAAAAGACACATGAAGATCCATACAGGGGAAAAGCCATTTACTTGTACAATGTGTGGGCACGGCTGCATTCAAACATGGTGATCTAAAAACACACATGAGGACTCATACAGGGGAAAAGCCATTTACTTGTGCAGTTTGTAGCAAAGGCTTTGTTCACACTGGTGATCTAAAAAGACACATGATGACAGTCCTGATTAAATCTTCAGTCCATAAATCAGTATGTGGTGTTCACAAATTCACTGTTACTGCTACGAGAATTCACTTTTGGAAATAAGGTGTCCCATTCTGAAAAAATGTATAAATAATAAAATAAAAAGAAACAGTCCTAAATAAATCTACATTTCATAACAGCAAGTCAGTCAATTCTGTAGAGTTGGCTACATTTGGCTCAACCTGCTCTATCTGTATCGTATTGCCTTTGTTGGTTTCTTCATAAACTGACAGATAAATCATTGCAAATATTTTGGAATGTGTAAAGGGTGAGACGGACCTTGCCAAATCAAGTAGCTAATTAGCTAGCTGGAGAGTGACCTCGCTTAAATTGAAGTAGACATGAGTCTGGCTGAATTATTAACAATGAATCAACCCACTGAGCAGCCATAATAGCAGCACCCTGACTCTGTTGCATCAGAATGGAACAGATCCATAACTAGTCTCACTGGTATGGTTGCTGTACATTGTATGTGCAACATAGATAGGCTACTGTCCAAATTCTGATGTGTATTTTTTCTTTTCCTCAATTTTACCAGAATGGAGAGTGGTGTGCAAACATTGGATCCAAATCGTTGTATAACCTGTGGTAAAGGAAAGAAACAAGATCCATATGTCAAAAAGCCCACAGCAGAAGGCCTTCAACCCATACTAAATGTAGCTCAACAGAGAGATGATGATGTGCATAACACCCTGTCTCCATATACAGATGATATACAGTACTATACTTCAAAAATAAAGGTATCATACCATGTGTCATGTTAGAGCAAACTACTCCAGTAACACCAAAATCAATGAGCAACAAGTTGCAAATGTTGATAGTGAGACCATAACTGCACCAGTCTCATCAAGATGAGTAGGATTGATACCCGATTATTTGAGATACGAAGAGATGGTTTCATGTGTGGGAAGGCCAGAACAAGACCAGAACATCAGACAGCCATTATGACTGGTACAGGTAAGAGTACCAGAGACACGGTCCTTCATGCAGCGTCAGAAAGGCTTGATGAAGTCATACCACATCATCATATCATCGGCTTCTTGCGTACCCCGATCTCTTTGTGTATGATGCCAAATATCATAAAAGCTGCCTTGCACACTACATTTCTTAGCAAAATATAACAGCTGCCAAACGGAAAAAAATAATCCGACCATCAGATCAGTATCTATGACAAAGCTTTTATTAAGCTCTATGAAGTTATTGACAAAACAGTTTTTTTTCCCAAAGAAATGAAAGTGATGACACTAAACTCCTTGACTGAGAGTTATGACGACATACTTAAGACACTGAGGTCTGAGGAAGAAGATGAGACAGTCCAACACACTAAATACAGATCCTGGAAAGTGTAGGTAAAACTCGAACAGCATTACAAGCACAGGCTGGTATTTGTCGAACATGCTGGAAAGTCTGATGTGGTATGCTCTGAAAGTGTGCCCTTGGGATATGCAATGAGAGAAGCTGGACATCTCCAAGAAAAGCCAGGAGAGACACTTCTACAGAAGACTGTGAGATACAACAGCCAAGTCAAGGTCTCTCTGACTGGCACATACTACATAGAGCTGCAGACATATTGAGAAAAAGCATCGAGCAGCTTGATCAGTAAATCATATTAGACCCATGGGATTTCTGAAAACAAATATTGTTACAGGCATTTTGGGGTAAAAGTGGGGTACCAGGCCATTTTACATAATTCAAGGGTGCTGAATCTGAAAAAAAAACATTCCAATTGGCATAACAACATGGCGGCCAATTATGCATTTCTTCAATTACTCTATGACAAAGCAAGCAAAACTGACAAATAAAGTGAATATATCCATGTTCTGAGGGTCAGACAATGTGTGTATTTTAATGCAATTAGTGGTAAGCTTACTCCTAAAAATGCAAATTAGAGGCCACCATTACAGAAAACGGTTTAGTACTCAAATGGGTCCATACATCCCCCTTATTTTATTTTATTTTCTATTTTGGGCATCTTTAGGACATCTAAAATACAGATTTTAGGGCTGTCAATCGATTAAAATATTTAATCTGATTAATCGCATGATTGTCCATAGTTAATTATGATTAATCGCAAATTAATCGCATATTTTTTATACGTTCTAATTTTCGAAATCTACCTTAAAGCAGATATTTTTCAAGTTTTTAATACTCTTAAATGAACATGGGAGTAGACAAATGCTTGCTTTATGCAAATGCATGTTTTTATTATTATTGTAACAATGAAAAATACTGTCCAGAATCTTCAAGAAAAAGAAATTCTTCAAGTAAAAGAAATGCTGAAATCATAAACTCAGGCATAGTAATGCTTACTACTAATACTAACACACAACGTAGTGTGTTCAACAGAACTTGACACTTGAACTATTCATCCCCATTTTGTTTAAGCAGCCATTAACACAAAAGGATGACCCTCATGCATTGCATTTGCATCCAATTCAAAACAAACAGTGCGATGCACAAAATAAATTAAAACTATGAATAAAGTGCGCATGAAACAGTGGGGAGTGTAATACAGACAGGACTCAATATAGTGCAGTTTGTCTATAGCCTGTAAACAGCTGTTCTGTAGTATTCAGCAGAGGCTGAACAACCCAGCCTCCTTCTCTTGTCTTTTTTTAACAGACAAAATTAACATGGAAAGACGACAAAGGCAAAACAAGACAAAAGTATACAGTACACTTAGTTCTTTTTCTTTGCACTGAGCCAGTTGCTCAAACAGACAAGCCTGTTGACATTTTCGGATGAGAGGGAGGCTCGCTTCTTATTAACAACATGCCCAGACAGTGAGAACAATCTCTCGCATGGTACGGATGTGGCAGGTGTTGCCAAGTACTTGCGTGCAAGGCAGGCCATCATGCTGTGTGCCCCTTCATGGTCGGACCACCACTGCTGCGGACAGTCCTCCATGTCAATAGTGGGCTCCGCCCTGTAGCGGTCCACACAGGTCTCAATACAGTCCTCCTCTTCATCAGAGGAAGAATCAGGGGCAAGCATGAGAGCTGATCTTTTCTTAGGTGGCTCAGACGTCGCTGGTTGTTCCGGCTGTGCAGGCCTCTCCTCCCTGAGCAAGGCACTGATCGAACGCCACACCTCAGCCCTGTCAGGTTTGCTCAGACACTTGAGGTCCTTGAACCTAGGATCCAGAGCTGTCGCAACCCTCAGCCATGTGATGTTAGTTTTTTCCTTGCGTTGCTCCATATCAGCTGTGAAGGTCTGCTTGAATTTCACCAAGTACGTTGGGTCATCCTCTGAGACCTCCATGACTCGCGATAGATGACGAAAGGCTGGCAGCACCACGGAGCAGGAAACAAACTTCTCTCCTCCGAGAAGTTCAGTTATGTACCTGCAATAATAGAGAAAAAAAGTGTTACATTCACCCACACTACACAAGGGCTGAGGACTCACCCACTCACTCTCTCTCACACACACACACACACACACACACACACACACACACACACACACCCTTTCTCTCATGTCTCTCACCCCCCTCACACACAGCTCTCTCTCTCTCTCTCTCTCTCTCTCTCTCTCTCTCTGACAGACAGACAGACAGACAGACAGACAGACAGACAGACAGACAGAGACACACACACACACACACACACACACACACACACACACACACACACAATAAATTAGAGTAGTAACAATTCACCTGCAGGGCTCCAGCACTGTCGCCAACTTCTGCAGCTTATCCAGCTCAGCTGTTGTTGGCATAGTGACTTTGGTTGTATGTTGGGCCAGGGCAGCTCTCAGTGGTTCTTCATTTCTCAGAATACGCTTGATCATCTCCAGGGTGCTGTTCCATCTAGTTGACACGTCCTGTGACAGCGCCTCTACTTTCTTTTGTTTTGAAATTTGCTGCTGCTCAAGCTCTGCTGCATTTGGTGGGCTGTGCTTGAAGTGGCCCACTACCTTTCTGCATTTTGCCAATGCGTTATCAAATGGGCTGTGTTGTAGAGACACTGTGATGGCTCGTTGGAGGAGATGTGCTGCGCAAGGCATATGCCCAAACGGGAGTTCCCTGGCCGCTGCTATCATGTTACGTGCACTGTCGGTGGTCAGCGTGCTGACTTTCGGTTCAATGTCCCACTCTTTGGCTACTTGGGTGAAGTGCTCCGCACACGTGTGGGCGAAGTGCCTCTCCTCTGTCTTCATAACGGTCAACGCATGCGACCGAAGTCCCCACTGCTCGTCAAAATAATGCGCTGTGACCCCGAGGTAACTGTGATTACTGAGTGAAGTCCAATAGTCTCCCGTGAGCGCAACTGTGCGGGTCTTTCCCGGGTCTCTCGTTGTCATACAAGCCGTGGATGTTTTTTACGGTAGTGCCTCTCGAAGGCAACTCATACATACAGTCGTTGGATGCGATGCGTATTATTTCACGCAGACCCTCGTCCTCCACAATGTTAATCGGCCTGCAGGCTGTAGCCACCCATTTGGCGACCGCTGTTGTAAGTTTTCGGGTTGTAGAGTTGTCCAGCTGTTTCCTCGGCAAACTATCCAGCGTGGCTTGCCTTAGGCGAGGAGGGGGCGTAGGGCTCTCTGCATCAGCTGTATGCTTGGCCGACAAGTGGTATTTGAGACTGGACGTACTCCGGTGGTAACTAAATTCACATCGACAGTAAATACAAATTACTTTTGTCCTGTCCAGAGAACCATCTGGCAGGGCTTTGAAGCTAAACTTGCCATTCAAAATAGTTTCTTTTTTATCCATTGTACTGCTCACGGGGGTTTGTTTATGTGCGGCATCGACGTCAGTGCATTACTTCCTGATTTCCCAAGCTACGGTGTGGACCGAGGTTCAAACATCACAGCGCGTTAATCGCGCGTCAAAAAAAATAGTGCCGTTAAAACGATTGGGCGTTAACCCGTTAATAGCGCGTTAACTTTGACAGCCCTAACAGATTTACTTACTTAATCCTCTTCGTTCCCTGTGGAACATAAGGCTGTGACGATCTGCTTCCATCTGGTCCTATCCTGTGCAGCATGTTCTGCCTCACCCCATGTTAGGTTTGCCATCTTCAGTTCTGAAGTTACAGTTCTTTGCCAGGTTGTTTTTGGCCTCCCTTGTTTCCTCTTTCCAGGTTCGGTCCATCTCAAGGCTACTTTAGGAATGCTCTTCTGGTCCATTCGGAGGACATGTCCGAGCCATCTGAGCCGTCTGTGTTTGATTTCCAACACCACATTGCGACAGTTTGTCATTTTGTACAGGTCCTTGTTCGAGATGTTGTCTCGCCAAAATATGTGACATATCTTCCGGAGACACCCATTGTGGAATGAATTGATCTTGTTCATGTCACTCTCAACCACTCGCCAGGATTCTGAGCCATACAGCAAAACTGACTTAACGTTGCTGTTATACAGTTGGATCTTGTTTTTTAGGCTGTACTGCTTAGATTTCCAGATGGTCTGGAGGCTTGCAAATGTGCTGCGAGCTTTCCCGAGCCTTATACCCTACTGCATGATTGTCCTTACTGAGAAGACTTCCCAGATATGTGAACTCCTCAACATAGTCAAGGGAGTTACCATCCACGGTGATTGGTGCATGTGGTGTTGAGTTCATGCACATCACTTGGGTTTTGGAGATGTTTATGTTCAGACCGATCTGTTTGGCAAATCTGTCAGTCCTGTCTGTCTTCTCTTGCAAGTGGTTGTGATTGGTGGAAAGAACAGCAAGGTCATCAGCATAATCGAGATCTTCTAGCTGGGTGAAGAGAGTCCACTGGATGCCTCTGGGCTTGTCTGAGATGGAATTCCGCATGGTCCAGTCAATGGCAATCAGGAAGAGTATGGGGGAGATGATACATCCCTGGCGTACACCATGAGCCTTCATCATCTTCATCCTCTTCTAGGTGGCCTTTGTTATGAACCTTTTAAATTGAAATGGACCCGGATCTCTTCTCCTCTCATCGGCCACACGGCCAACTGGTTATCAAATAGTTTGGGTGTTTGGGGCACGTGGTTGGGGACCCCCAACCACGTGACCACGCCCCCTTATAGTCCCCTATTCAATTTTTTTTTTTTCAAACATTGTTTTAGATGCTCCTTTTTTCCTTACATTTTTCATTTTTTTATTTTCCTTTTTTAGGTTTCGGTTTATTTTTTATTCATTTTTTAATTATTTTTGGAGATCTACAAGCCAACAACACGTTGTGCTGCAACCCCTTGTGGGCATGTAGATCTGCTTTGTTGAAAATAGCCAATCTTCAAGCCAACAACACGTGGGCTTGTAGATTGTCTATTTCCGGTTAATAGGTTTGGTGTAGAGGGAAAAAAAGAGCATAAAAGAGCAAAGTGTCATGATGCGTGTCCTTTCTGTATTCCTGTTGTGTTCCTTGTTCCTAGTTTTAGTTAGTGTTTTACTTTTCTTTCTTTTTCTGTTGTGCACCTTTATTTTGTAGTATCTACAGTAGTGTCTCCTGGTTTCCTGTGTTGCTGTTCTGTACCTGTCTTGTCTAACCAGTCCTGTGATTGGCCAGTGTCCTCTTAGTCCCTCAGCCTATCCTAGCGTTGATTGTCCAATTGAGTTCACCAGTGTGTAGTTAGTCCTTGTGTATTTATACCCGCCTGTTCACAGTGTGCCTGTGACTCTATTCTCTCCTCAGCCTGCATGCAAGCTGATTTTCATTTGTTTGTTTTGTTTCTGCATCCACCACCTCGCACAATGCATGCATACAGGGGCACCTACACTACTGATTACTGATAACTGATCTTTGGACCTTTTCATGCTATCAATACCACATTTACAATCAATCGACCCTGAGGTAGTAGTGTGAAGTGGTTCACTTACCATTATTGAGCTGGTTATCCTCTGAGCAGCAACTAAAAGAAGGGAACACAAGACATGAATAGTGGACGCTGTAACCTTTTGAACACATAACCTGACTGATATGTTTGCATTTATTGACACAGTAACTAAATGCTTGTAAAGCTGTTATGTATTTACATTTGGTTTCTGCCATGTTAGTACATAATGACATACCACTGCTTGCATTTGGTGTTGGTACTGAGTGGTCCTGGCTGGATTCTGGCAGCACTGTATTAATAAATAAGTGGAATTATACATGGCAATACTTAAAGTAGGTGTAGCAGTTAGTGTCATAACCCTGAAAATAGAGGGAAATAAATGTATCATTTATCAGGTCCTTCCAACATATTTTTTTAAATATTTTGGGGGGGGGGGGTGAGATTATATATATATATATATAATATATAGGACCTATGTAAAGCAAATTTTCCTCCATTTTTTAAAAAACTACAAGCTTCCATGAAGTTCTGGCAAACTGTACCCCTCTCCCTTATAGGCAGAGTAAATATAATCAAAATGATTAATCCCTTTACCTTTTTCAAAATGTACCGGTTTATTTAACAAGGACAATCTTTAAACAATTAGATTCCTTAATCATGCCTTTCCTGTGGTCCCATAAGAGCCATCAAATTTTAAAAAAGCCACCTATGTCAGCCAAATCGGAGGGTGGTCTTGCACTCCCACATTTTTCTCGATATTACTATGCAGCAAATGTTAGAGCTATGATGTTGTACTTTCACCCTCCCCAGCGTCTCCCTTCTTGGGCAATGCTGGAAGAGATGACTTCCATTGATTAAAACCCGAGACCATCCTCCTGGCACCATCTACAGTACACATACAATGGCAATGTTTTAATAAGAGCCTCAGCTGACAATTGGAGACAGATAGCCAAAAGAACAGATCTGAGTGCATTGCGCATATTACTACCAAATGTAGGTAATCCATTATTCCCTCCATCCGATATGGACTCTGGGTTCAAGCTATGGGAGAGGGCGGGTATCTCCACAGTTTTAGACCTATACAACGAGGGTCTTTTCCGCATTTCAGCAGTTAGTTGACAAATGTGGGTTAACCACTGCCCACTTCTTTTGTTATTTACAGATCAGGGACTTTGTCTCGAAAAATGTACCTCTATACATGTTACTGACAAAGTCTAATATCAGGGACGTCATCAAGCGCTCTCCCTTCACCCCAAACCATATTTCTGAGTTTTACATAAACTTAAGTGAGGGTAAGGTGGATACCTCAGGTATACGAGTAAGGTGTTTCTGAACTTATGTCGCATGTCTGCGAAGAAATGTATTCTATTGTTGTGGAAAGGGAAAGATGGACCCAATGCCAAAATATGGCTTGCCGACCATGTTAACACACTGGAGGTAGAGAGGATCCTGTACCTGAGATTAGATCAGTCAGATAGGTTTGACCTTATATGGCAACCCTTAATTCAACACCTGAGGGAAAACGCCAATGTCAATAATTAACATAGAACATAGGTGGTCATGCCCTCTCGCCACCGCCCCCTCTCAGGATCCCAGGGTTTTGTTTTGTTTCCGTTTTAGCTCTGTTTGTTTCAGTTTCTCTTGATTTTCAATTATTATTCCTATCTTATTTGAACAATGTACGTTTTTGTTTTGTGTTTGGTGTCTTACTTGCTCCTAAGTTCCTCACAATGGGGGGAGTGTTTATCCTGTGGGGGACATATTTTAGACAGTTTAAATCATGGTTTCCAAACTTTTCAGCTCGAGCCAGACGTACAAACATAAAGACATACACATGAAGAATTAACCACTTAAGGCCTACTGTTTTTCATTGTGAAAAGCTCACAATGTCACGTTGCGACACGTGAGCTTATAGATCTGAAGCCATGTTATCCTCACTCTTGCCTATTGTAATAATATAAACCACAGGTGGCTGAAGAAAGACTAGACTACAGTACAAACCACAATGAGGTGACAGGTCCCCAGATGACAGTGAAGTGACCATTTAAGGACTTAAAACCTTTGTAATAGACCTTTACTACATCAACAGTACTCAACAAACTATACTCTGAAAACTGGTCAAACATTGAGCAAATTGTCCAATATTAGAGGCTCCCAACGCCTCGCAGGCTATTTAAATACATATAATATATAATAAATATAAGAGGCTCCCTACGGCTCGCAGGCTTTTTTCACAACATTTATCTGTGGAACCGAGTCAAACTAAATGTATTGCCTCAACTCCTACAATTCCAAAGTTCTTGTCAGTTTGGGGGGTCTCTGCAGTTCAAATATGATTATTTGGGGGGGTCCCCTGTTCAAATATGATTATTTTGTAATAATCAATGTACCATCTTATTTGTGAAACTGGTTTACTATAACTGGACATTCTTAACATTTTATGTCCTCAACCCATTGCAGTTTCACACTTGATTAACAGAAACATGGTTTATCCATCTAAATGCAAGCTAACATTTAGCTTAGAAAATACCTTATGCTCAGAATGCATGAGAGGAAATTAGCTTTTGAAAATAGCAGATCTACAAGCTCACAACACATTGCAGATTAGCGATTTGAAAATAGCCAAAGTATAACATGGGCGAAATAATTGTATATATTATATTATTTGATCAACTCCCCAAGCTACCATCAATCCAACCAACCCTACTACATCCTTTACCATGTATGTCATTATATGACAGGATCAAATAATGACTGAAGTGTTAACAATGTAACTTTTTAATGACTTACACAGACAGGAACGGCAACAGAAAAAAAACTTCACATAACTATTTACAATATTCACAAATTCACATTTTAACTTGTAGCTAACATATAAATGAATAAACAAAAACACACACACACACACACACACACACACACACACACACACACACACACACACACACACACACACACACACACACACACACACACATACAGTATATAATGACTTATGAAAGGAGTTGGAAACACACCGTTGACAGACACTTTGACTCTGTTGTTTTTTGTCATTCGATTCTAGAATCAAATATCTGATTTTTTTGGGACTCGCCGACAAACAGCGTAGAGTTGGTTCCTCCTGCTGCATCCAGCAGGCCTCACCCTCTCACCAGGCATATGTTGAGCCATCAAGCTGATGAGTGAATACATATAAATGAATAAACAAACACACACACAAACATAATGACTTATCAAAGGAGTTGGAAACACACAGTTGACAGACACTCTGACTCTGTTGTTTTTTGTCATTCGATTCTAGAATCAAATATCTGAATTTATAGTTTGGTACTGAATAGTTTTGGTACTGAATTTGCAGCAAAAGCTAGTGTATGATGGAGGACAATTTCACAATAACTTAAAATCTCCGCGATACGATTAGTGTGAGTGTTTTCTATCACGATAATAATGATTATCGTCACATCCCTACAATGTACCTCCTCGTCCAGCGCGTTGTGCATTACAGATGTGTCTGGTGATGAAGGACAGTGCTGGAGGAAGCTGCAGTCTTCCTCATGCATGATGACATCACCATCATCATCCTTGGCTGCATACAGGACGCACCTGCACACTCCCCTCTTGTGTCCCCCCGGCTGCTCTGCAGGGGGTATTACTATTATTATTGTCTCCGCCAGGCCGAAAGGCATGGCGAGAGAGTATGTTTTACCCCCTGTCCGTCCGTCCGTCCGTCCGTGTGTGTGTCATTCTGTCTTGTCTGTGTACAGCTAATCCCTGGCACCGTTGGCTTGATCGCAGCGAAACTGTGCACACATAGTCCCTGGATGCCAAAGCCGAACCTCTGCTCCAAATTTTTCACATGGGCCTGTTATAGCGCCACCAGGAGGCCGATTTGTGCAAAAACAATTTTTGAACAGTACTCCTACAAATTTTGGCCAAAAATCCCCCAAATCGGTATACAGTATCTCTATAGTCATTAAAAGAAACGGCTCATTTCAGATTTTTCATATTCCATCCTGATTGGCAAAAATTGTCTTTCAAAGTTTGCAGGAGTACTCTGTTTCGAACAAAATGCCTCAAATCATGAACACAGCATGCAATTTCCGTGACATTTTGCACACATATTCCCATTAGGCCGAGGAAGAAATGCCATTTGAAAATGTTCAAATCAGCCTCATGGTGGCGCTGTAACAGGCCGATTCGTGTTTTTACCTATAACTGCACCGATCAGTGTAAAACTTTGTATGCACACTCTCTAGAGGCCAAGGACAAACCTTTGCCCTGCATTTTTCACATTTGCCTTTTATAGCGCCACCAGGAGGCAGACTTATGTAAAACACATGTTTTGATATTAAGCCTTCATATTTGATCCAAATTTCACGCAAATCGGTACACATGATCTCTATAGTCATGTGATCAAGACGGATCTGTTTGGTTTTTCATATGCCATCCTGATTGGCTAACATTGACATGTAATGTTTGCAGGAGTGGCCCGTTTTTAACAAAATGCCGCAAATCATGAATGCAGCGTCCGATTACGGTGAAACTTTGAACGCACATTCACACTATGTTGAGGAACAAATGGCACCCTTTTAAAATTGGCCTGTTATAGCGCCACCAGCAGGTCAAATTTAGCAAAACACATTTTTAGAACAAAATGCCTCAAATCATGCATGCAGTTTCCGATTGCCGTGCAAGGCCTAGGAATAAATGGCACCCTTTTCACATTGGCCTATTATATCGCCACCAGGAGGCCATAATAACCTACCTGACCTGGCGGAGACTTGTGCTCCGAGGAGCACTTTTTCTAGTTACTATTATTATTATATAGTTGCTATTACAAATTTAAGTTTGTAATCGTGACATATGAATACAAAATTGATTTATGTTTGCCGTTTAGGCTTTGTAATAAAAACAGGCCAGATATGACAAATAACTTAAATATACAAAGACATTATTATTGACATATTTCATCATTTTATACATTTAAAAATAGCAGAAATAGCTCATCTACAATCTTACAGACAAGCGATAATAATGATTATCGTCCCACCCCTACAATGTACCTCCTCGTCCAGCACGTTGTGCATGACAGATGTGTCCGGTGATAAAGAGCAGCGCTGGAGGAAGCTGCAGTCTTCCTCCAGACTAAGTTGTATTGTTATTCTTTGACATTATTATTAAACTTGAGTTTGTGATCCTCATGGATGGATTAACGTGAAAACGGGCTCTGTGCACAAAATCAGCGCCCTGCATTGCGTGCACACTATAGCACAAACACGCACACAGCACGCAAATGATATCCCTTTTTGGCATGGTAAATTATTTAGGTTTCGTTCTGTACATGTGTACAGCTGTAGTTATTGTAGTGCCGGCTAACTGTGAAGAATGCAACTCAGGTCCAGACGGAAATCAATGAAAAGTAATTTTTGTCTGGGCCCGAGTTACATTCTCCCCAAAAGTTAGTGCTGTAACCAAATCAGAAATTAATGGGTCGAATCAGATTTGAGATTTCAATGTCTAATTTTTCTTTTATATACAAAATATAGCCTACATTTGCAATCGTGTCACGTTGCATTGTCAAGTGCAACAGAGCCATATGGATACTGTATGAGCATTTAAAATAAATATCATCCATTAAGACTACATGACGGCAGACAGTTTGTTTTAATTGACTGCATGCAGATTGAGTACAGTAGTTCTGAGCGTTTTTAAGTGGAAACACTTGACCGCTTTTGTTGCTGCTGGGTCTGTGGCATGTTCCTCATGACCTAAATGAGCAGTAAAAGTTGTGTTAAATACTTTCTATAATGTGTTGGGCAAGAAACAAGCGTCAGATTGTACTGTCAATTTCAAAATCACACACTGTACCTTGAAATTGTCAATAAAATAACAGACGGGAACTGCTGGCCACAGGGGGAGGACAAAGCACGGTGGAGATTCTCACTCCCTCGGAAGACCTCGCCGCCTCCACTCTCTTCCCAGAGAGTATCAATGGCATCGGGGGACCAGTGGAGGTTGGCGGGGCCGAGGGAGGTAATTAAATAATTTTGCCAATTGCACCTGGTTTTGTTAAGGTCTATTTCTTGGGAGTAAGGCCATGCTTAATGTGCAGACATGGATGGTCAGAAACGAAACACTTGTGTTCATTACACACAATCATCGGACATTAGTATGCGCAATCAGAGATTATTATGACCGGCATGTGTAAGTAGGCCTATTCCAAACATTAACACCGTCCGTGCATGCGGAGCAGGTGTTTCTTAATTACTTACTTAATTCCAACGAAAAGTAAAATAAGTAGGCAGTATAACCCAAACGAAACAATATCAAACAATTGTTCTAGATAATAATCACAGGATAAAAATCCACAAATGATTGTTCATTAGTTAAATCTGGTCAAAAATGGACGTCAAACCCTCAATTTCTGCCAATGTAAAGTCAACTTTAATAATCAACAGTAGGCCTACTTCCTCCACAAAGTTAACCCCAAAAATGAAACTGATCCAAGTTCTACAGTCAGCGCAAATACTCTAAATTTGAAGGGAAATCTCACCATAAAACAACATGGAGATCAACATGACTAGATTAAACACTGTATACGCCCCGGTGTGTAAGGACCTTACCCAATTCACTTCTAATTAATGTGGAGGCTGCTGGATAATATAACATTTTAGGCCTATTTCTAAATTATATTTCAAACATGTGACAGAGACTGGCAAGTACAGGCTAGTTTAACAATTACCAAGGGAGAAAGAATGAAGCATAACAAATGTATCAACAAAATTATAATTTATTAAAAATATAAACAAATGAGTGCAGTTGGCCTAAATGTCAATTATTCCCACAGATGAGCCACTAGAACCCTCCACCGTGGCTTGTCCTGGCGAGGAGACGGGTCCTCGGGGGTTCCAGCAAGCCGAGGGTCGTCGGGGGTTCCAGCAGGCCGAGCAAGAAGAGACCCCGCCCCCGCCGATTCACATAAGTCGTTCGACCAGAGGACCACCCAATTCTCGAGGTCCAGCAGGCAGGGTTCCGCATGCTGGACCGGGAATTGGGTGGCCTTCGGCGGGGTCTCTTCAGCCTTAACAGGCAGATGGTCAGCCAGGGGCGGCTCATGAGGGAAGGACTTGCAGCACTCCAGCAGGGAGTTGCTGCGCTTCAGCGGAGCGCTGCAGCTCTTGAGTCGCTCTCTGGGCTGGGGCCTCCGGCGGCCCGATCCGTACCAGCTGCTGCTGCTCCTCCATCATCATCATCATCATCATCATCATCATCATCATCATCATCATCATCATCACCACCACCACCACCACAACCAGCTCGCTCTCCTCCCAACACCAGAGCGGCCCACCATCCACCAGCTCCTCCTCCTCATCCCTCCCGTGGCCAGCGGTCCCGTGGCTCACGCCTGCGAGTGAGGGGAGGAAAAAAGTGAATGCCTTGCCTTGACCTCATGCACGAGCGTTTTTAATTTGGACAAAAGCCTCTTCTTTTTTTTTTTTTTCCTCCGGGGTTTTTGATGGCCTTTTTTTTTAAGCTTCGTTATAGAAGGCCTGTTTTTGTTTTATCTTGTATCTTTATTTATTCTTGAAATTAGATCTGCTATTTTCCAATTATTTGAGACATGTTCAAACTTGCGAAATGGGCCATAACGACTTTTGGTACTTTAAGTTGGCCTATATTTGGATGCCAATACTTTTGTACTTTTACTAAAGTAATGTTTTAATAGTAAAAAATGTGTAGCCTACTTTTTCCACTGCTGGTTCCAACTCCCTCACCCATCGGAAATGAAGCGTACAACAAACATTTTAGAAAACATCTACAGCCAAAGAAATGCCTACATTGATTGCAACCATTTACATGTTTTGTTTAGTAAGCGACTTGGAGTATAATAAAAGCGCTATATAAATTGCACCTTCTGAGGACCATACTGCAAGACCCCACCCGACCTGTCCATGCAGCGGTAGCGCATTTTGAGCTGGCCAAAGACCCGCTCAATGACAATACGTGCATGTGAGTGTTTTCTATTCAAATAAAACTCACGCACACTTGTCGGCGCTAGGTATGGCACCATGCACCACGTCTTTAATGGATATCCATTGTCACCCAACAGCCACCCATCTAGAGGGGGGTTCCTCGGAGTCTGGAAGACTGCTGGAATGACGGACTGTTCCATGATAAAGGCGTCGTGACTACCTCCAGGATGATTTGCGTATACATTTAAGATGTTTTCATCTGCATCGCAAATCACCTGGACGTTAATGGAATGGGTTCCCTTACGGTTCACATAAGCGCCACTGTTCAGCCTCGGAGCCCGAATTAGAACATGTGTGCAATCTACTGCGCCGAGAACCATAGGGAACCCATATTTTGCCAAAAAAGCCTGCTTGCCCCGGCGCTGTCTCTCGGGTGTCACAGGGATGCATGTACCTACCGGCATGTCGGACTATGCTATTTGTGACGGCAGTTATAGCCCTGCTTACGGAGGGTTGGCTGATTCCTCCAGCCAAGACCAGTGGATTTTGGAAATTGCCACTGGCATAGAAGCAAAGTGCAACAGTAACTTTGACAGCAACAGGCAAGTGGGGACCAACGGCAGGGCCAGCGGGCTCTAGGTCATCTGCAATTAAGTGACATAGTTCTGTCACTGCCCCACGGGTGAGGCGCAGGAACGTCACGCTTTCTCGTTCTGTGGAAAATAATAATGTTATTGCCAATGACTTTATCACTATAAAAACGGCAAAATGTATTTATTAAAAAATAAAAAAAATAAAAGGCACATTACCGGTCAGGGCGAGGTAGGAGACTCGCTGGCGCGGGACTCGTTCTGGTTGAACAACCAGCATGCCATCCAGCCGATTCAGCACAATCTCTGCCATGATCCCCAATATTTATAAATATATATTTTTATAAACCCAATATTTATAAAAAATAGTGGGTAAATTGGGTATATTGTCTATCTGTCTGTCTGTCTGTCTGTCTGTCTGTCTGTCTTTCTTTTAATCTCTCTCTCTCGCTGATCTCAAAATGTTTGCTGTCTCGCTGTCTTGCTTTGCCTGGGGTCATGAGGGTTCACAGCCTCATATCATAGGACTTTTATATGCGAGGAATGGAGGTGGAGCCCTTGTGCGCGTCCACATGTGTCCAAGTGGACGCGCATTGAAGCCGCCCGGGCGCGCTCTTGTAAACGACTAAATGGACGGCGGGTGGTTTTAGAATCCACTACCCCCCCCAAAGCCGTACCCATGTGTGCCTGCAGAATGGCAACTTGGGGGATATAGCAACAACACGCCCACGGGCACGCCTCCACGCGCAAATAACGGTGTCGGCATAATGGGTGACGGGTAGAGCGGGTGCTAGAATAACATATTGGGGCAGCGCAGCTCCATTTTCCGTATTTAACAGGTTTAGGGTAGGGTTGTGGCTGGCGGAGGTGCCACAGAATAGGGGCCAGAGTGTCTATCTTGAAATAAAACAGAACACAACACAACACAAGTTGTGTTGTTGTTTAGTGTTGTTGTTCTCAACACAACAGCAACACAACAGAGACTAGAGCATGATAACAAAGCAGACAACAGATTTCTAGATTCACTGGAGGCTATGTTCATGAACTATTGCACAAAACAACACATACTAAATGCTCTCAAAAGTCGTTGCTGTATCACAACTTGTAGTATATACTGTATACAGTATACTGTATATACAACTTAGTATTATATGTATAAAGTACTTATGGTTTAATACAATAGGGTCGTGAATTAATGACCGAATGAATTATGACCCAATTCGGCAGAGTGATAACATGGACAGGCTAGAACATAACTAGTTCAGTTTGTTAACACTTACCTCTGTAATTACGAATGAATGTTTATAATGATGAATATTAAACGCTGATAAACAAGCTGTGCTCCCACGGTGGTTGCCGCCAACATGAGCAACGAGGCGCTGCTGACAGCCCAGCGTCGTTGCAGCGGTTTTCGGCTGAGTTTTCTGCCCTGTGGATGGGAGTGATCCCCAGACTGTCTCCCACACTGGCAAACTCCGTCTGTCTTCAGTCTCCTTACTTGCAAATCACTGTCAGCATTATATAGAAAAACAATGTCATCGATGTGTACAACATACATACATATATATATATATATATATATATATATATATATATATATATACACACACACACCATTGGCACAAAGGTTAAAAGGTTAGAACATAGTAGAGACCAAAAATAAAAATAAAATGGACAAACATAGACAGAGAAAATGACCGAACAGTAGAACATAATAGGCTATGATATGACATTCACATTGCTTGCCTTCATAAACTATGTACAGTCTTGTGTGAGAGAACTTCTCACTCACTCCTCAGCTTTGAGAAGTCTCCCAGAGTAGGTCTCAAGCTGTACGTCGCCGACTTGGGCTTGCTGTGCCTGCGGCCGCGGGCAATAGCGGCGAGTGTGGGCCCTGTCCCCGGTGGCCTGACACATCGGACAGGTGTATTTTCTTAAGAAAGGGCAGGTCTCGGACTTCAGGCAGTGGAACCGGTATATTTCGACCGTCTCTCCGTTGTGCTCTGTAACGGGCACGGAGGTATATAGCCCTTGCAGCAACAGTAGCATCTATCTGTTTCTGCAGTCTGGGAGCAGTCTGACTGAGTGGTCCATCCTCAGCCATGTTCCCTGCCTCTCCTTTCCCCAAACCAACTCGTTTGGGAATGAGCAATTGGGAACGAACAACATACATTGCAGTACATCATTACAATTTAGACCAGCCCTGCCACCTTGACATGATGGCCTCACAGCCATTGCCTCAATGGTGAGGTTATCGAAGCTGCTGACTGCCTGTTAATGTGATTCCAACAAAACATCAGTTTGTACTCAACTTGCTTCTTCACTGCTGCTACTACTCCCCTCCTCTTAAGATTCACAGCTGCTCCATCAGCTCCCATGGCCACTGTCTTCTGAGCCAGTCCTGAAATGACCCCCCAAGACCAGCAAATGCTGACTTGGTGGCTGCATAGATTCCTAAAATAATAAGTAGAAGATGACACACCTTTATAAATCCTGTGGGGTAGATGTCATAGCAGCAGCATCAATATCTTGTATTAATTTAGCAATAATAATAATAACATTAATTGTAGTTGAGTACTATTTGACCAGGGGTATCTATACTTGAAGAACTGGGGATGAGTAGTTTATCCACCACTTATTAAAGAATCAGCATTAATTTATCATATTGACATTGATATATTAGAAAATCATAGTAATATGTTACTCTGCAGAATATTTATTAAAAAAAACATCTTACCATCAGCATTGGCGTGTTGTACATCCTCATGTCCGACCAGGATGTTTGGGGGTTGTCAATTGTCCAGGATGCGTGCATACACAATCTCACACTCTTTGACAGATATATCTGTGTCTCAATCTATGACGAATGCTATGCACTGAGCTGAGGCAATCAGACAGCAGCGAGTGACCAGCTGCTGTCTGGTCACTCGCGTATGGTGTCGGCAATTACGCCATTGATGTTGGCACATGACTTGTCGATGGCGTAAGACATGTTGATGTAAACACCATTCTTTTTCATAAGACTTAGCATTGGTTTAAACTTAGTGATATGAAGGCTAGCTCTTCTTTAGCGATTGTGTAGGCAGTATTGCATTTTATATTCGGCTCTGCATCTTGAGCTGAGAGAGCAGCCGCATGCTGTCGACTAAAAGCTTCACCTATCGATGCAGATACCTTTGGTGCAACACATCTGTCATGGCATCCTGCTGCCTCCGTGTTTTGATAAACTCTCGCGCTTGAAATGTTTTCGAATCGTAGAAAACACACTTTTACCTGCGATCTCCGGGCCACATGTTTTGCAACGCACCGTTCCCAAAACAAAGCCATTCAAAGTCTTTCAGCCCCTCTCTCCTAAACGTGTAGGCTTTCTTGGCTACTTGTTCATTTGAATTATCACTGTTTACCTGAAACAAGTGTCATTTGGCAATGTTCTTGTGGGCGCAGGATATCCGTGGCTTGGCACATGGACAATGCCATGTGTTGTCGGCTGTGTTGTACGTCACCATGATCCTGCCAAATTTACTATGCTGTTTAACTTCAGGCTCATGGATAGACAGACAGATGTGGTGCGAGGAGGAGTGACCAAGTTCAACCAAAACAGAAAAAGGAATACGTACTCTAACTGCATCTTGTTGTCTTTTTAAGCATGTTGCTATTTTCCCTTCCCCAAAGAATTGACAAGCAACCATTTTGTCCAGGATTGACATTTCCAGAAGTTCCTCTTTAGCTGTGCGATCACAGTAATCTAGTGAACGGATGTGT
>NC_139947.1:155000-252500 GCF_963454915.1 Gymnoscopelus microlampas | reverse complement strand
GACACACATCAGACAAGATTTAGGGTAAACAGAGGCTTTTGGGATTCAAATGTTAGTGTCTGCTATGGTTTGCCCAGAAGCCTGTTGTTTAGCCTCTTCCTTTTTCCTCCTCATCTCTGCTAACCAGTCCGCAACTGACCGTCCAACGGGATCCTTTTCGGAGCAGAAATGTACATTGTTATACTGACTGTGGCCAAACTCCTTCCTCTTTGGCTTACCACATTCATGGCATAACAATGCTTTTCTTATTTTCTTCTCCGGCGGACCCTCTGGTGTGGCTGGTTGGCCCAGGTTTGCGAACTGGGATGCCGTCCTCCTGGCCATCTCCAGCCGTGTCTCCTCTCTTTTCTTCTGCCTCCATGCCGTTGTCTTGGGCACGACGGCCACAGCAGCAGCAGCTGGGGCAGTCGGGGCAGCAGAAGCGGGAGGAGTGGACGAGGAGGGAGTTGGCTCAGTTGAAAGGGAAGGAGTGGATGAGGAAGAGGGGGCAGTGGGCACAGCAGAAGCAGCGGATGAGGTGGGGGCAGTGGGTGGTTCCCTGTACAGGTCCGGTACCACGGCCCCTCTGCGGTTGCAAGCCTGTGGTGGAAGTCCATTGGCTGGTCAGGCTGCACAGGCTCCTGCGCCAGGACCCTAGCTGCTGGGAGGGGCTCCGCGGCGGTCATGGATGCGCTGGGCGGCGGCACGGTGCTGAGCAGTGTCTGGACCGATCGCTCTGTGTCACACCCCTTTAACCTGATGAAAAATACAATTAAAAGATCAATTACACTACACACGATTCTTTCAGTCTCTCTCAGTGCGACAAGTGAAAAGTGGTCTTACCATTTGTTTAGGGTCTTGTGGTTCACGTGGGAGAGCTGGATCCTGGTGTTGTCCACAATGTACTTGCATTTTAGAACGCTTTCCACTATCCTGTTGTAGTCTTCCACGATAAGACTCGCGCGCGACCGGCGAGCACCTAGAAAGGTCTTGGTTCCCCTGTAATCCCGGCTCAGCATCTCAAATATGGCACGCATGAGTCGGTTGGTATCCGGTGCTCTGGCCTCACCCTTGCCGCTGCCCAGCACAGAACTGCACAGAGAGGCACCATGTTAGACAGAGAACAGTGCAGTACAGTACAAAACAAAGCATTTAGATTCAAAAAGTGCCAACGCTTACCGTTTCACACTGTCCGTCCCAGCAACGTGTGACCTCCCTTTGGGGGTTTTAAAGCGGCCCTTCTCCACCATGTCCTGGTAGCGTGGATCGAGGCGGACAGGGGTCCTGTCCCTCTCTGACAGCTGTTCCCAGAGGGCAACGATCTCCGTGGCCAGCTGGTTGGTTGCCAAGCCCGTGGTGCGCAGCTCCATCAGGGCGCTGGCCAGCTTCGCCACGTGCTGGTATCCGCCGTACCCGCCGGTATATGTAAACCACACCTTTACCTCCTAGTTTCTCTCTCACACGCACGCACGCACGCACACACACATCTACAAAGTATATTTGTAGCTACATTTTAACTGTTAAAGATGTAGACTTTAATATGGATTCAGAATTTCATACCTGTGTATTCGCTGGGCTGAGAGTAATTTTCAACCAGGGTTGTCCCAAAGAACTGCTGGGTCAGCTGGTCGAAGGCCTTGAGGAGCGGTCCAATGTAGCACCTACTGTAGTTGGCACACGCTGTGCTCCGGTCACCGCCGCCCTCGCCCGGTTGTCATTCCACCTCACCAGCCCCTCCAGCAGGAAGACCTGGAAGTGGAGGGCACTGGCAGACGTGCCTAGCACAAGATTGGAGTGAAAAAAGTTAATACTCCTCCCTTTCTCTCCCCCAGCTCCAAACATCTGAAAAAGATCTAACAGCGACCATAACGCTGGCCAGTGAATGAATTCATCATAGCACTAACTTTGTCTATAGTATATCACATCGGCACACATAACATTTTCCATGTGGCAATCAGAACATAAGTGTTGAGTAGTGTCAAGTTGTGATGCGGTGGCCATCTTTAAACTCACACTTTAAAGCCAATTTATTTTACCTGGAATGAAAGTGCACAGGTGCACGTGAAAGGACTCCAGAGAAGTCGAGCCTCGTGCACAACGGTAAACAGGGAGTCGGACCCCTCCCCTGGTCACGTGCCCTGTCACCGCGTACAGCTGCACACCCTCTGGATCCTGGATGCACTTCATGTGCAGGCGCGCCTCCCTCCAGTGGTTTGTCATGGTGGCGTGGTTGATGAGCTTCACGCCCAAGCTGTCTGTCAGGTTCCAGAAGTGGTTCATCACTTCCTGGATGAGCTCCTCCGTTTTCACCGTGCCTCTGGTGTGGCGGCGGCAGTGACGGGTGAGCTCCCTGGCAGACAGCTGGACGTGGACGTCTCTCCCCACCTCAGACCGCTTGGCCTCTGTCAGGCGGTCGACGTCCTCTCTGTCCCAGGCGAAGATGGCAAACGACAGCCTGGACATGAAGGCGCCGTACAGCTGGTGGCTGTCAGTGGTCACACCCCTTGGAAGAAGGAAAGACAATTAGAGAATTAGTCATTAGAACGATGCAGTGTTTAATTAAACTAAACATTTTGGTCCAAAACAACAGCCAATGGAATTCATCCCACCTTGCCAGACGGCGCATCAGGTGTCACGGTCTACGTACAGGACACGTGGAGGGGCCTTCTGGGCTTTCTCGTACTGCTGCACCAGCCCGCTTGCCATGGGCATGAGGCTCTCTACGGACTCTGACTGTGTGAGCACAGACATGAGCACCTGCCCATGCTCGTTGCCCACATTTGTCACCCAGGCAGCGGTGTCAGCGGCGTTGCCCGCTATCTTGGTGATCTGTGAAAAGATGATAAAAAAAATCGGCCCATTGTGAGACATAACATTACATGACCCATACATTTCAGGTAGGCTTATTGAAAATAGATATTCATTAGTAAAGCTTACCTTTTTTGTGGAGTCCATCTTCAGGATGTCCCCGAAGATGGACTTCACCCTAGTCCATCTTCGGGGACATCGAAGATGGACTAGGGTAGAAATACGTAGAAATGTTCGTCTTAGCAAGCTTTATAACATACTAAAAGATGAGATCTTAAGATTCAATCGTTTATGTGTAATAGGCTCAAACACGAGAGAAACCCTCCCATTGTACTGCAACTGTTATTTCTGCTAGGAATGTCGTAGAAAAACAAAGAATACGTAGAAATGTTCGTCTTACCAAGCTTTATAACATACTAAAAGATGGGATTTTATGATTCAATGGTCTATGTGTAATAGGGTAAAGAAAGTCGAGAGAAAACTTATGATTGTGTCTTGTGTGTGTGTTAACATTTTTTTCTATTTGGACTCTTTAGTCTGGCGTCTTTGAGTCACATCACAGACTGTGATGTCTGTGATGTGACTCAAAGACGCACGCAAGCCCCCACGCCACGGCAGGATCCACCTCGCTACTCCGACACCCCGGAGTTCCGACAGCCGGAATCTCCCAGGGACCGCCCGAAGGGGTCCCTGGTGGTGAGTGTGGAAGAGAACCAAGTGCTGCCGTCGAAAAAGAGCAGATCGACAAGGCTGCGTAGGCCTGTGGTGGCCGCGGGGCGCAATACCACCGGCGTCCCCCGGTCCCCATCGGGGGTCCATGGACCACCTCCGTGCCCAGGGACGGTGGCTCCCGGGGCAGGTAGAGCGGGCGGGCGCTCACCCGGCAGTGTGCCGCGAGGCACTGGGCTCCCTGGCCCTTCCCCTGTGTGAGCGGGGAAGGCAGGGGGAACCGCCGACTGGTGCCATCGGGTAGCTAGGGACCATGCCCGGGATGAGGCTCCATCCTGGGGCAGAGCCGGGGCGCCGAGGGGCCCGAAATCCTGGTTCTCTGAAAAAAATCGAAAATTCTTCTAAGTGCCCAGGGCCCTAGAGGAGGCCAGGACGACCCTTCCTGCCTCCGTCATTTTTCCTCCAGGGGCCCGGAAGGCCGACTGGTGCCATCGGGTAGCTAGGGACCATGCCCGGGATGAGGCTCCATCCTGGGGCAGAGCCGGGGCGCCGAGGGGCCCCAAATCCTGGTTCTCTGAAAAAAATCGAAAATTCTTCTAAGTGCCCAGGGCCCTAGAGGAGGCCAGGACGACCCTTCCTGCCTCCGTCATTTTTCCTCCAGGGGCCCGGAAGGCCGACTGGTGCCATCGGGTAGCTAGGGACCATGCCCGGGATGAGGCTCCATCCTGGGGCAGAGCCGGGGCGCCGAGGGGCCCGAAATCCTGGTTCTCTGAAAAAAATCGAAAATTCTTCTAAGTGCCCAGGGCCCTAGAGGAGGCCAGGATGAGCCTTCCTGCCTCCGTCATTTTTCCTCCAGGGGCCCGGAAGGCCGACCGGTGCCATCGGGTAGTTGTAGCCCAGGACAGAGGCATGGGTCCTGGGCAGGCGACGGGTCCGGAGGGGCCCCGAGTCATGGTTCTCCAAAAAATTGAAAAATCGCGCCGAGTGCTGGCATGGGCTCCAGGGGTCCCCGGGGACCCCCTGGAGGACCCCCGGCCGAAAACCTCAACCTTTTTCGGGCGCTAAGAGCTTGTCGATCGGCTCTTTTTGGGGCTAAAATCCTGGAGCTTTCGGAAAAAAGCCGGGATTTCTTCAGAGTCCAGAGCTCCCAAGGAGCTCTGAGCTCCGCCATGGCTCCCTCCTTTGAAATTCTCTCTCGGGAGTCTCGGCCACTTTTGCCAGCGGATAGCTAGGGACCATGCCCCACGAAGGGGCACCCTCCTGGGGTGGCGGCGGGGCGGCGAGACGCCCCGGATCCTGGAGCTTTCGGAAAAAAGCCGGGATTTCTTCAGAGTCCAGAGCTCCCAAGGAGCTCTGAGCTCCGCCATGGCTCCCTCCTTTGAAATTCTCTCTCGGGAGTCTCGGCCACTTTTGCCAGCGGATAGCTAGGGACCATGCCCCACGAAGGGGCACCCTCCTGGGGTGGCGGCGGGGCGGCGAGACGCCCCGGATCCTGGAGCTTTCGGAAAAAAGCCGGGATTTCTTCAGAGTCCAGAGCTCCCAAGAAGCTCTGGGTTCCGCCACGGCCTCCTCCTTTGAAATTCTCTCCCGGGACTCCCAGCCACTGGTGCCAGCGGATAGCTAGGGACCATGCCCCACGAAGGGGCACCCTCCTGGGGTGGCGGCGGGGCGGCGAGACGCCCCGAATCCTGGAGCTTTCGGAAAAAAGCCGGGATTTCTTCAGAGTCCAGAACTCCCAAGGAGCTCTGAGCTCCGCCATGGCTCCCTCCTTTGAAATTCTCTCTCGGGAGTCTCGGCCACTTTTGCCAGCGGATAGCTAGGGACCATGCCCCACGAAGGGGCACCCTCCTGGGGTGGCGGCGGGGCGGCGAGACGCCCCGAATCCTGGAGCTTTCGGAAAAAAGCCGGGATTTCTTCAGAGTCCAGAGCTCCCAAGGAGCTCTGAGCTCCGCCATGGCTCCCTCCTTTGAAATTCTCTCTCGGGAGTCTCGGCCACTTTTGCCAGCGGATAGCTAGGGACCATGCCCCACGAAGGGGCACCCTCCTGGGGTGGCGGCGGGGCGGCGAGACGCCCCGAATCCTGGAGCTTTCGGAAAAAAGCCGGGATTTCTTCAGAGTCCAGAGCTCCCAAGGAGCTCTGAGCTCCGCCATGGCTCCCTCCTTTGAAATTCTCTCTCGGGAGTCTCGGCCACTTTTGCCAGCGGATAGCTAGGGACCATGCCCGAGAACGGGGCATGGTCCCGGGGCAGTGTGGGCGCCGCGAGGCGCCCCTTTGTCCTGGATCTCCGCGTGGTACCTCCCCGTCCCCACTCCGGGGCCCTGGAGGCGCCCGGCTCGCCCTTGCCTCCCTCCTTTGAAAAAGTCTCCCGGTAGTCTCGGCCACTTTTGCCAGAACGAGTGTATGGAACCGGCGTGCGGACGCCGAGGCTGGGGCCGACGGCGAGGCTCCGTCTCGGGGCCGCCCGGGCGGGCCGAGCCGGGCGCCGGTGATGGTGGCCATGGGTCCCTTTCCCCCTCCCCGATAGGGGGGAAAGAACCAGGAAATTGGACGCCACAGTGGCCATCGGGTGTATGGGAAGAGAGAGGCCTCCGGTCGGGCACGGCCGGGCGGCCGTGCGCCCTGGAGCTCCTCCGCGAGCCCGGGAGAAGATGGGCTATTCCGTGGCCCCCTCCTTTGAAATTCTCTCCCGGGCAGACCGGCAACTCGTGCCAGCTCGAGTGTATGGAACCGGCGTGCGGGCGCCGAGGCCGGGCCGAGAGAGAGGCCTCGGGTCGGGCGCGCCGCCTCGGCCGGGCGCCCTGGAGGTCTCTGGAGCCCAGGAGGTCCTGGGCTCCGCCATGGCCCCCTCCTTTGAAATTCTCTCCCGGTAGTCTCGGCAACTTTTCCCAGAACGAGTTTATGGACCAGCGTGCGGACGTTGGGGACGGAACGCAGGCCCGCACGGAGGGCCTGCCGGGGGTCGCTAGGCACGGCGACCCCCGGGAACCGTGGTGGAACCACCACCGCGGGACCCACTGACCGACTGGCAAACGAAGCCCGCCTCTTGCAAGGGCCCCGCCGGCACCTCGTGTGCTCCGGCGGATGCTGCTTGCAGCCTGCGGGCCCGAACAGGCGCGGAGGAACCACGTGCGGAGAGGCCTCGGTGGTCTCTTCTCCGCACTCCTCCGCGGCCGACCCCGTCCTAGCGAGACCGAGACGCCCCGTCTGCCCTAGCTGTCCTGCCACGGACCGCCCGAGGGCCCCCGCTGTCGGCCTGGCCTCGAGCCCCCTCACCGGGGCTCGGCGAGGAGATCCGTATGCAGCGGGGGCGCGAAGGCGCGCTCCGGAGACTCCGTTTCTCAAACCCTGCCCGCGTCGCGTACTCCGGCGACCGACCAAACAGCTGCGTACCGGGCCATGGACTGCCGATCCACCGTAACACGCTTTCGACCGGCTGGGTGGTAAAGGCGGACCGCGGTGACCGTCGCAGTGCACGCCTCCGGGAGAGAGCCGCCCGCCCCTCTCGCGGGGGGCCTCGGGCGGAAGCTCCGCGGACCGGCAACCCCACGGCGCGCGCCTCAGCTGGGCGCGACGTCCGCGGCGGAACAGGAGGCCTACCTGGTTGATCCTGCCAGTAGCATATGCTTGTCTTAAAGGGCGCTGCAGACCTGTCTGAGTTGGGCGTGCAGGCACTGCCAAGTGCCCACGCCGGGACAGTACCTTATATGGGTGTAGAACACATAGGTGGTGCACGCAGGAGTTGGGTAAACCAGAGTCCCCGATAGTACGCCCGCAAGGCAAGTTACCTTGATGGGGTTGGGGGTGGGGAAACTTGACATGAACCTGCGAGCAGCTACGTATCTATGTGGGTCGTGCCCGGCGCCCCGGCTGTCCCGCAACTCAGCAGTGGCTGCGCCCGAGCTGTTCGAACGAGATTCCCCCTGTCTTGCAACAGACCGCCCGAGGGCCCCCCGCGGTCGGCCTCGCCTTTGGCGAGGAGATCCGTATGCCTTGGGGGCGCCCGAATCAACCGAACGAGATTGCCACTGTCCCCTACCTAGCGAAACCATATAGCCGAGGGAAGAAGACAGTCCTCAGCGAGGAAACAAGACCCTGCTAACGGGCATTATAAATACTTTTGCAGCAGCGCTTGTACCACCAGGTACCTGCGGTCCGTAGGCCGCGGGACCCCCCGACTTATCGCCCGCCGAGGGGTGCTTAAGAGTGGGTCCGCGGGACCGGCCGGTGAGCCGGGTCCGACGCGCTAAGTCCATAATAGTCCCATGGGCGCGCGTCGGCGTTTGTACTACCAGGTCCACGCGGAGCTTTGGCCGCGGCCTGTCAGTCCACTTAACGCCCGCTGAGGGGTGCTTAAGAGTGGGTCCACGGGACCGCCTGGAGAGCCGGGTGTCCCCCGGAGGCGGGGGTCCCCCGGACCGGAGCCAGTACCCAGCCTCGGGGCTCCCTGGGCCGGGTCGAGGCCTCGCCGGGGGTCCCCGGTCCGAGTCTGACGGCTGTTTTTCTGGCTGTCGGAACTCCGGGGTGTCGGAGTAGCGAGGTGGATCCCAGGGGGATCCACCTCGCTACTCCGACACCCCGGAGTTCCGACAGCCGGAATCTCCCAGGGACCGCCCGAAGGGGTCCCTGGTGGTGAGTGTGGAAGAGAACCAAGTGCTGCCGTCGAAAAAGAGCAGATCGACAAGGCTGCGTAGGCCTGTGGTGGCCGCGGGGCGCAATACCACCGGCGTCCCCCGGTCCCCATCGGGGGTCCATGGACCACCTCCGTGCCCAGGGACGGTGGCTCCCGGGGCAGGTAGAGCGGGCGGGCGCTCACCCGGCAGTGTGCCGCGAGGCACTGGGCTCCCTGGCCCTTCCCCTGTGTGAGCGGGGAAGGCAGGGGGAACCGCCGACTGGTGCCATCGGGTAGCTAGGGACCATGCCCGGGATGAGGCTCCATCCTGGGGCAGAGCCGGGGCGCCGAGGGGCCCGAAATCCTGGTTCTCTGAAAAAAATCGAAAATTCTTCTAAGTGCCCAGGGCCCTAGAGGAGGCCAGGACGACCCTTCCTGCCTCCGTCATTTTTCCTCCAGGGGCCCGGAAGGCCGACTGGTGCCATCGGGTAGCTAGGGACCATGCCCGGGATGAGGCTCCATCCTGGGGCAGAGCCGGGGCGCCGAGGGGCCCCAAATCCTGGTTCTCTGAAAAAAATCGAAAATTCTTCTAAGTGCCCAGGGCCCTAGAGGAGGCCAGGACGACCCTTCCTGCCTCCGTCATTTTTCCTCCAGGGGCCCGGAAGGCCGACTGGTGCCATCGGGTAGCTAGGGACCATGCCCGGGATGAGGCTCCATCCTGGGGCAGAGCCGGGGCGCCGAGGGGCCCGAAATCCTGGTTCTCTGAAAAAAATCGAAAATTCTTCTAAGTGCCCAGGGCCCTAGAGGAGGCCAGGATGAGCCTTCCTGCCTCCGTCATTTTTCCTCCAGGGGCCCGGAAGGCCGACCGGTGCCATCGGGTAGTTGTAGCCCAGGACAGAGGCATGGGTCCTGGGCAGGCGACGGGTCCGGAGGGGCCCCGAGTCATGGTTCTCCAAAAAATTGAAAAATCGCGCCGAGTGCTGGCATGGGCTCCAGGGGTCCCCGGGGACCCCCTGGAGGACCCCCGGCCGAAAACCTCAACCTTTTTCGGGCGCTAAGAGCTTGTCGATCGGCTCTTTTTGGGGCTAAAATCCTGGAGCTTTCGGAAAAAAGCCGGGATTTCTTCAGAGTCCAGAGCTCCCAAGGAGCTCTGAGCTCCGCCATGGCTCCCTCCTTTGAAATTCTCTCTCGGGAGTCTCGGCCACTTTTGCCAGCGGATAGCTAGGGACCATGCCCCACGAAGGGGCACCCTCCTGGGGTGGCGGCGGGGCGGCGAGACGCCCCGGATCCTGGAGCTTTCGGAAAAAAGCCGGGATTTCTTCAGAGTCCAGAGCTCCCAAGGAGCTCTGAGCTCCGCCATGGCTCCCTCCTTTGAAATTCTCTCTCGGGAGTCTCGGCCACTTTTGCCAGCGGATAGCTAGGGACCATGCCCCACGAAGGGGCACCCTCCTGGGGTGGCGGCGGGGCGGCGAGACGCCCCGGATCCTGGAGCTTTCGGAAAAAAGCCGGGATTTCTTCAGAGTCCAGAGCTCCCAAGAAGCTCTGGGTTCCGCCACGGCCTCCTCCTTTGAAATTCTCTCCCGGGACTCCCAGCCACTGGTGCCAGCGGATAGCTAGGGACCATGCCCCACGAAGGGGCACCCTCCTGGGGTGGCGGCGGGGCGGCGAGACGCCCCGAATCCTGGAGCTTTCGGAAAAAAGCCGGGATTTCTTCAGAGTCCAGAGCTCCCAAGGAGCTCTGAGCTCCGCCATGGCTCCCTCCTTTGAAATTCTCTCTCGGGAGTCTCGGCCACTTTTGCCAGCGGATAGCTAGGGACCATGCCCCACGAAGGGGCACCCTCCTGGGGTGGCGGCGGGGCGGCGAGACGCCCCGAATCCTGGAGCTTTCGGAAAAAAGCCGGGATTTCTTCAGAGTCCAGAGCTCCCAAGGAGCTCTGAGCTCCGCCATGGCTCCCTCCTTTGAAATTCTCTCTCGGGAGTCTCGGCCACTTTTGCCAGCGGATAGCTAGGGACCATGCCCCACGAAGGGGCACCCTCCTGGGGTGGCGGCGGGGCGGCGAGACGCCCCGGATCCTGGAGCTTTCGGAAAAAAGCCGGGATTTCTTCAGAGTCCAGAGCTCCCAAGAAGCTCTGGGTTCCGCCACGGCCTCCTCCTTTGAAATTCTCTCCCGGGACTCCCAGCCACTGGTGCCAGCGGATAGCTAGGGACCATGCCCCACGAAGGGGCACCCTCCTGGGGTGGCGGCGGGGCGGCGAGACGCCCCGAATCCTGGAGCTTTCGGAAAAAAGCCGGGATTTCTTCAGAGTCCAGAACTCCCAAGGAGCTCTGAGCTCCGCCATGGCTCCCTCCTTTGAAATTCTCTCTCGGGAGTCTCGGCCACTTTTGCCAGCGGATAGCTAGGGACCATGCCCCACGAAGGGGCACCCTCCTGGGGTGGCGGCGGGGCGGCGAGACGCCCCGAATCCTGGAGCTTTCGGAAAAAAGCCGGGATTTCTTCAGAGTCCAGAGCTCCCAAGGAGCTCTGAGCTCCGCCATGGCTCCCTCCTTTGAAATTCTCTCTCGGGAGTCTCGGCCACTTTTGCCAGCGGATAGCTAGGGACCATGCCCCACGAAGGGGCACCCTCCTGGGGTGGCGGCGGGGCGGCGAGACGCCCCGAATCCTGGAGCTTTCGGAAAAAAGCCGGGATTTCTTCAGAGTCCAGAGCTCCAAAGGAGCTCTGAGCTCCGCCATGGCTCCCTCCTTTGAAATTCTCTCTCGGGAGTCTCGGCCACTTTTGCCAGCGGATAGCTAGGGACCATGCCCCACGAAGGGGCACCCTCCTGGGGTGGCGGCGGGGCGGCGAGACGCCCCGAATCCTGGAGCTTTCGGAAAAAAGCCGGGATTTCTTCAGAGTCCAGAGCTCCCAAGGAGCTCTGAGCTCCGCCATGGCTCCCTCCTTTGAAATTCTCTCTCGGGAGTCTCGGCCACTTTTGCCAGCGGATAGCTAGGGACCATGCCCGAGAACGGGGCATGGTCCCGGGGCAGTGTGGGCGCCGCGAGGCGCCCCTTTGTCCTGGATCTCCGCGTGGTACCTCCCCGTCCCCACTCCGGGGCCCTGGAGGCGCCCGGCTCGCCCTTGCCTCCCTCCTTTGAAAAAGTCTCCCGGTAGTCTCGGCCACTTTTGCCAGAACGAGTGTATGGAACCGGCGTGCGGACGCCGAGGCTGGGGCCGACGGCGAGGCTCCGTCTCGGGGCCGCCCGGGCGGGCCGAGCCGGGCGCCGGTGATGGTGGCCATGGGTCCCTTTCCCCCTCCCCGATAGGGGGGAAAGAACCAGGAAATTGGACGCCACAGTGGCCATCGGGTGTATGGGAAGAGAGAGGCCTCCGGTCGGGCACGGCCGGGCGGCCGTGCGCCCTGGAGCTCCTCCGCGAGCCCGGGAGAAGATGGGCTATTCCGTGGCCCCCTCCTTTGAAATTCTCTCCCGGGCAGACCGGCAACTCGTGCCAGCTCGAGTGTATGGAACCGGCGTGCGGGCGCCGAGGCCGGGCCGAGAGAGAGGCCTCGGGTCGGGCGCGCCGCCTCGGCCGGGCGCCCTGGAGGTCTCTGGAGCCCAGGAGGTCCTGGGCTCCGCCATGGCCCCCTCCTTTGAAATTCTCTCCCGGTAGTCTCGGCAACTTTTCCCAGAACGAGTTTATGGACCAGCGTGCGGACGTTGGGGACGGAACGCAGGCCCGCACGGAGGGCCTGCCGGGGGTCGCTAGGCACGGCGACCCCCGGGAACCGTGGTGGAACCACCACCGCGGGACCCACTGACCGACTGGCAAACGAAGCCCGCCTCTTGCAAGGGCCCCGCCGGCACCTCGTGTGCTCCGGCGGATGCTGCTTGCAGCCTGCGGGCCCGAACAGGCGCGGAGGAACCACGTGCGGAGAGGCCTCGGTGGTCTCTTCTCCGCACTCCTCCGCGGCCGACCCCGTCCTAGCGAGACCGAGACGCCCCGTCTGCCCTAGCTGTCCTGCCACGGACCGCCCGAGGGCCCCCGCTGTCGGCCTGGCCTCGAGCCCCCTCACCGGGGCTCGGCGAGGAGATCCGTATGCAGCGGGGGCGCGAAGGCGCGCTCCGGAGACTCCGTTTCTCAAACCCTGCCCGCGTCGCGTACTCCGGCGACCGACCAAACAGCTGCGTACCGGGCCATGGACTGCCGATCCACCGTAACACGCTTTCGACCGGCTGGGTGGTAAAGGCGGACCGCGGTGACCGTCGCAGTGCACGCCTCCGGGAGAGAGCCGCCCGCCCCTCTCGCGGGGGGCCTCGGGCGGAAGCTCCGCGGACCGGCAACCCCACGGCGCGCGCCTCAGCTGGGCGCGACGTCCGCGGCGGAACAGGAGGCCTACCTGGTTGATCCTGCCAGTAGCATATGCTTGTCTTAAAGGGCGCTGCAGACCTGTCTGAGTTGGGCGTGCAGGCACTGCCAAGTGCCCACGCCGGGACAGTACCTTATATGGGTGTAGAACACATAGGTGGTGCACGCAGGAGTTGGGTAAACCAGAGTCCCCGATAGTACGCCCGCAAGGCAAGTTACCTTGATGGGGTTGGGGGTGGGGAAACTTGACATGAACCTGCGAGCAGCTACGTATCTATGTGGGTCGTGCCCGGCGCCCCGGCTGTCCCGCAACTCAGCAGTGGCTGCGCCCGAGCTGTTCGAACGAGATTCCCCCTGTCTTGCAACAGACCGCCCGAGGGCCCCCCGCGGTCGGCCTCGCCTTTGGCGAGGAGATCCGTATGCCTTGGGGGCGCCCGAATCAACCGAACGAGATTGCCACTGTCCCCTACCTAGCGAAACCATATAGCCGAGGGAAGAAGACAGTCCTCAGCGAGGAAACAAGACCCTGCTAACGGGCATTATAAATACTTTTGCAGCAGCGCTTGTACCACCAGGTACCTGCGGTCCGTAGGCCGCGGGACCCCCCGACTTATCGCCCGCCGAGGGGTGCTTAAGAGTGGGTCCGCGGGACCGGCCGGTGAGCCGGGTCCGACGCGCTAAGTCCATAATAGTCCCATGGGCGCGCGTCGGCGTTTGTACTACCAGGTCCACGCGGAGCTTTGGCCGCGGCCTGTCAGTCCACTTAACGCCCGCTGAGGGGTGCTTAAGAGTGGGTCCACGGGACCGCCTGGAGAGCCGGGTGTCCCCCGGAGGCGGGGGTCCCCCGGACCGGAGCCAGTACCCAGCCTCGGGGCTCCCTGGGCCGGGTCGAGGCCTCGCCGGGGGTCCCCGGTCCGAGTCTGACGGCTGTTTTTCTGGCTGTCGGAACTCCGGGGTGTCGGAGTAGCGAGGTGGATCCGAACTATGTGTATAAGAGGAGATGTGTGATTGTAAGACCAACCAGTAGGGGTTAGTCTTTTTCAGTGTAACATGGTATTGTAGTGGTATTATGTCCAACAATTAAATGGCTTCATGTTCTAGGTCCAGTGATAGATCCAGCATCAGGTCCAGGCACAGTGATGTCTCCAGGCACAGTGATAGCTCCAGACACAGTGTCAGATACCAGCACAGCACCAGGTTCAGCCACGACTCCAGGTACAGCAGTGGCTCGAGGCACTCTGTCAGGTCCAGACATGATGACAGGTCCCGCCGCAGTGATGGGTCGAGGGACACGGTCAGGTCCAGACATGACAGATCCAGGGACACCGTCAGGCATGGTGAGTTGTCCAAAGGCCCCAAGTAATCAAAACCTTTATAATTCGACAAGTAGTATCGGTGCACCCCTAATTGTTACAATATGACAGATTTATTACTTCTCATCAAATTTATAGTCATTTGTCTTGGAAAGTTTTAATGCAAAGATATCACTTTGTAATATCTAAAACATACTTTGTTTCTTATTACAGGTGCTGATGCAGTGACTGAGAGGCCCACATGGACATTCCCGTTGCCAACACCAGGTAATTAGTTCTGATCTATTTCAATGAAGACAGGACACTGGCCAAGAAAACTGGGGCAAACTTTTTATTTGCAACACTTCTCTTCTGCCCTATCTCTCCTTTCGTTTGTTTATACTGTTCTCTGTCCTTGTCTCCTCTCCTATCAGGAGACAAACTGCTCTTTAATTATAGCAGTGTTCTGTATCATTGTAGGGTGGTGTCTATAATGTCAGATAACATTTATTTGTGTTAATATAGACATACTTTTTTTTCTAGTATACCAGAGGAAAGTCCTAACCATATTAATAGACATCCGCAATGAGGTGAGACGCATTGGCAGAGCTCAACCTGCCCCTTCAGCGGCCAGTCATGTTGACAGAATGGAGAACATGGAGGACTTCCAGAGAGAGGAGCAAGTCCTCGGGGATGTCCAGGCTTTTAATACCCTGGTAGGCTTTACAAGAGTCTGGAAGTAATGGACAGCATAACACAGTATAAGATACACTCGCACACTATTTATGTTCCTCTGGGGTATGTCAGTGAACGTTTTCATGGACTTATTCCAACAGGTGCTGCAACTTTCCCGTATTGGAGGGAAGGACCTAAAGGACTGTGTCCACAAAGTTCTTGATAGGTATGTTTCAACATACAGTACACTATGAATTAACCCTTGTGCGATGTTTGGGTGTGCTGTGGTTTTCAATATCTGAACAATTATTTGGTTAATTCTTCTAGGTGAGGGCCTTTTTTAGCTTAACACCTGAACCCTCTGTTATGTCATGTCAATGACATAATGGTTGAACATTAAGTGGAAATTAGTAGTATAAAGGGTTTATGTCATGTTCTACAAAACAATCCTAATCCTACTACATTATTAACATAAATGTAATTTGTTTTTCTGCAGGCTCTTCAGTAACAGCCTGATGGCACTGTTCAACATGAAGGGGAAAGGGAAAAAAGAGAAGACAGCCTTGGAGCAGACTACGACTTTTAGAGCAATAAAAGGTAAGCCCATATTTCATGTTGACCAGAAAAGTGGCACCCGCCAATCTGTAAATTAAATTGGGCAAAACATGTCCTTCCCTGTTGACATAAAAAAATACAATGCCAACTGTCTGCAGTTAATATATACATTTTAAATAACTGTGGTGGTTAGGTGTAGAAGGGAGCTTTGTATTAAACTAGCAGTGGATACAAGCAACACATTTTTCAATATTGGGACTCAGTTGTATTGTCACTTCCACGATACACACTAGGCAAAATAGCAAAATCCTGTTCTCCACAACTCATGGTGCTTCAAATTTAAAAACGATAGACACATTAAAAAGAGGCAAGGGCCGTTAAAAAACATAAAAAAAGTAGAGAGCAGACAGTGACACCATTGGTAAAAAAAATAAATGCTGATGCATTCAAAGTGCAATATAGATACAGCACTATTCAAAGTGCTATGCGTCTTGGTTTTGGGGGCAATATGGCAAGCAGTCAAGCTCTTGAACCCCTACCGGATGGCAGGAGTTCAACAAGATAATGGGAAGGATGGGAGGAGTCGGATCCACCTCGCTACTCCGACACCCCGGAGTTCCGACAGCCGGAATCTCCCAGGGACCGCCCGAAGGGGTCCCTGGTGGTGAGTGTGGAAGAGAACCAAGTGCTGCCGTCGAAAAAGAGCAGATCGACAAGGCTGCGTAGGCCTGTGGTGGCCGCGGGGCGCAATACCACCGGCGTCCCCCGGTCCCCATCGGGGGTCCATGGACCACCTCCGTGCCCAGGGACGGTGGCTCCCGGGGCAGGTAGAGCGGGCGGGCGCTCACCCGGCAGTGTGCCGCGAGGCACTGGGCTCCCTGGCCCTTCCCCTGTGTGAGCGGGGAAGGCAGGGGGAACCGCCGACTGGTGCCATCGGGTAGCTAGGGACCATGCCCGGGATGAGGCTCCATCCTGGGGCAGAGCCGGGGCGCCGAGGGGCCCGAAATCCTGGTTCTCTGAAAAAAATCGAAAATTCTTCTAAGTGCCCAGGGCCCTAGAGGAGGCCAGGACGACCCTTCCTGCCTCCGTCATTTTTCCTCCAGGGGCCCGGAAGGCCGACTGGTGCCATCGGGTAGCTAGGGACCATGCCCGGGATGAGGCTCCATCCTGGGGCAGAGCCGGGGCGCCGAGGGGCCCCAAATCCTGGTTCTCTGAAAAAAATCGAAAATTCTTCTAAGTGCCCAGGGCCCTAGAGGAGGCCAGGACGACCCTTCCTGCCTCCGTCATTTTTCCTCCAGGGGCCCGGAAGGCCGACTGGTGCCATCGGGTAGCTAGGGACCATGCCCGGGATGAGGCTCCATCCTGGGGCAGAGCCGGGGCGCCGAGGGGCCCGAAATCCTGGTTCTCTGAAAAAAATCGAAAATTCTTCTAAGTGCCCAGGGCCCTAGAGGAGGCCAGGATGAGCCTTCCTGCCTCCGTCATTTTTCCTCCAGGGGCCCGGAAGGCCGACCGGTGCCATCGGGTAGTTGTAGCCCAGGACAGAGGCATGGGTCCTGGGCAGGCGACGGGTCCGGAGGGGCCCCGAGTCATGGTTCTCCAAAAAATTGAAAAATCGCGCCGAGTGCTGGCATGGGCTCCAGGGGTCCCCGGGGACCCCCTGGAGGACCCCCGGCCGAAAACCTCAACCTTTTTCGGGCGCTAAGAGCTTGTCGATCGGCTCTTTTTGGGGCTAAAATCCTGGAGCTTTCGGAAAAAAGCCGGGATTTCTTCAGAGTCCAGAGCTCCCAAGGAGCTCTGAGCTCCGCCATGGCTCCCTCCTTTGAAATTCTCTCTCGGGAGTCTCGGCCACTTTTGCCAGCGGATAGCTAGGGACCATGCCCCACGAAGGGGCACCCTCCTGGGGTGGCGGCGGGGCGGCGAGACGCCCCGGATCCTGGAGCTTTCGGAAAAAAGCCGGGATTTCTTCAGAGTCCAGAGCTCCCAAGGAGCTCTGAGCTCCGCCATGGCTCCCTCCTTTGAAATTCTCTCTCGGGAGTCTCGGCCACTTTTGCCAGCGGATAGCTAGGGACCATGCCCCACGAAGGGGCACCCTCCTGGGGTGGCGGCGGGGCGGCGAGACGCCCCGGATCCTGGAGCTTTCGGAAAAAAGCCGGGATTTCTTCAGAGTCCAGAGCTCCCAAGAAGCTCTGGGTTCCGCCACGGCCTCCTCCTTTGAAATTCTCTCCCGGGACTCCCAGCCACTGGTGCCAGCGGATAGCTAGGGACCATGCCCCACGAAGGGGCACCCTCCTGGGGTGGCGGCGGGGCGGCGAGACGCCCCGAATCCTGGAGCTTTCGGAAAAAAGCCGGGATTTCTTCAGAGTCCAGAACTCCCAAGGAGCTCTGAGCTCCGCCATGGCTCCCTCCTTTGAAATTCTCTCTCGGGAGTCTCGGCCACTTTTGCCAGCGGATAGCTAGGGACCATGCCCCACGAAGGGGCACCCTCCTGGGGTGGCGGCGGGGCGGCGAGACGCCCCGAATCCTGGAGCTTTCGGAAAAAAGCCGGGATTTCTTCAGAGTCCAGAGCTCCCAAGGAGCTCTGAGCTCCGCCATGGCTCCCTCCTTTGAAATTCTCTCTCGGGAGTCTCGGCCACTTTTGCCAGCGGATAGCTAGGGACCATGCCCCACGAAGGGGCACCCTCCTGGGGTGGCGGCGGGGCGGCGAGACGCCCCGAATCCTGGAGCTTTCGGAAAAAAGCCGGGATTTCTTCAGAGTCCAGAGCTCCCAAGGAGCTCTGAGCTCCGCCATGGCTCCCTCCTTTGAAATTCTCTCTCGGGAGTCTCGGCCACTTTTGCCAGCGGATAGCTAGGGACCATGCCCGAGAACGGGGCATGGTCCCGGGGCAGTGTGGGCGCCGCGAGGCGCCCCTTTGTCCTGGATCTCCGCGTGGTACCTCCCCGTCCCCACTCCGGGGCCCTGGAGGCGCCCGGCTCGCCCTTGCCTCCCTCCTTTGAAAAAGTCTCCCGGTAGTCTCGGCCACTTTTGCCAGAACGAGTGTATGGAACCGGCGTGCGGACGCCGAGGCTGGGGCCGACGGCGAGGCTCCGTCTCGGGGCCGCCCGGGCGGGCCGAGCCGGGCGCCGGTGATGGTGGCCATGGGTCCCTTTCCCCCTCCCCGATAGGGGGGAAAGAACCAGGAAATTGGACGCCACAGTGGCCATCGGGTGTATGGGAAGAGAGAGGCCTCCGGTCGGGCACGGCCGGGCGGCCGTGCGCCCTGGAGCTCCTCCGCGAGCCCGGGAGAAGATGGGCTATTCCGTGGCCCCCTCCTTTGAAATTCTCTCCCGGGCAGACCGGCAACTCGTGCCAGCTCGAGTGTATGGAACCGGCGTGCGGGCGCCGAGGCCGGGCCGAGAGAGAGGCCTCGGGTCGGGCGCGCCGCCTCGGCCGGGCGCCCTGGAGGTCTCTGGAGCCCAGGAGGTCCTGGGCTCCGCCATGGCCCCCTCCTTTGAAATTCTCTCCCGGTAGTCTCGGCAACTTTTCCCAGAACGAGTTTATGGACCAGCGTGCGGACGTTGGGGACGGAACGCAGGCCCGCACGGAGGGCCTGCCGGGGGTCGCTAGGCACGGCGACCCCCGGGAACCGTGGTGGAACCACCACCGCGGGACCCACTGACCGACTGGCAAACGAAGCCCGCCTCTTGCAAGGGCCCCGCCGGCACCTCGTGTGCTCCGGCGGATGCTGCTTGCAGCCTGCGGGCCCGAACAGGCGCGGAGGAACCACGTGCGGAGAGGCCTCGGTGGTCTCTTCTCCGCACTCCTCCGCGGCCGACCCCGTCCTAGCGAGACCGAGACGCCCCGTCTGCCCTAGCTGTCCTGCCACGGACCGCCCGAGGGCCCCCGCTGTCGGCCTGGCCTCGAGCCCCCTCACCGGGGCTCGGCGAGGAGATCCGTATGCAGCGGGGGCGCGAAGGCGCGCTCCGGAGACTCCGTTTCTCAAACCCTGCCCGCGTCGCGTACTCCGGCGACCGACCAAACAGCTGCGTACCGGGCCATGGACTGCCGATCCACCGTAACACGCTTTCGACCGGCTGGGTGGTAAAGGCGGACCGCGGTGACCGTCGCAGTGCACGCCTCCGGGAGAGAGCCGCCCGCCCCTCTCGCGGGGGGCCTCGGGCGGAAGCTCCGCGGACCGGCAACCCCACGGCGCGCGCCTCAGCTGGGCGCGACGTCCGCGGCGGAACAGGAGGCCTACCTGGTTGATCCTGCCAGTAGCATATGCTTGTCTTAAAGGGCGCTGCAGACCTGTCTGAGTTGGGCGTGCAGGCACTGCCAAGTGCCCACGCCGGGACAGTACCTTATATGGGTGTAGAACACATAGGTGGTGCACGCAGGAGTTGGGTAAACCAGAGTCCCCGATAGTACGCCCGCAAGGCAAGTTACCTTGATGGGGTTGGGGGTGGGGAAACTTGACATGAACCTGCGAGCAGCTACGTATCTATGTGGGTCGTGCCCGGCGCCCCGGCTGTCCCGCAACTCAGCAGTGGCTGCGCCCGAGCTGTTCGAACGAGATTCCCCCTGTCTTGCAACAGACCGCCCGAGGGCCCCCCGCGGTCGGCCTCGCCTTTGGCGAGGAGATCCGTATGCCTTGGGGGCGCCCGAATCAACCGAACGAGATTGCCACTGTCCCCTACCTAGCGAAACCATATAGCCGAGGGAAGAAGACAGTCCTCAGCGAGGAAACAAGACCCTGCTAACGGGCATTATAAATACTTTTGCAGCAGCGCTTGTACCACCAGGTACCTGCGGTCCGTAGGCCGCGGGACCCCCCGACTTATCGCCCGCCGAGGGGTGCTTAAGAGTGGGTCCGCGGGACCGGCCGGTGAGCCGGGTCCGACGCGCTAAGTCCATAATAGTCCCATGGGCGCGCGTCGGCGTTTGTACTACCAGGTCCACGCGGAGCTTTGGCCGCGGCCTGTCAGTCCACTTAACGCCCGCTGAGGGGTGCTTAAGAGTGGGTCCACGGGACCGCCTGGAGAGCCGGGTGTCCCCCGGAGGCGGGGGTCCCCCGGACCGGAGCCAGTACCCAGCCTCGGGGCTCCCTGGGCCGGGTCGAGGCCTCGCCGGGGGTCCCCGGTCCGAGTCTGACGGCTGTTTTTCTGGCTGTCGGAACTCCGGGGTGTCGGAGTAGCGAGGTGGATCCCAGGGGGATCCACCTCGCTACTCCGACACCCCGGAGTTCCGACAGCCGGAATCTCCCAGGGACCGCCCGAAGGGGTCCCTGGTGGTGAGTGTGGAAGAGAACCAAGTGCTGCCGTCGAAAAAGAGCAGATCGACAAGGCTGCGTAGGCCTGTGGTGGCCGCGGGGCGCAATACCACCGGCGTCCCCCGGTCCCCATCGGGGGTCCATGGACCACCTCCGTGCCCAGGGACGGTGGCTCCCGGGGCAGGTAGAGCGGGCGGGCGCTCACCCGGCAGTGTGCCGCGAGGCACTGGGCTCCCTGGCCCTTCCCCTGTGTGAGCGGGGAAGGCAGGGGGAACCGCCGACTGGTGCCATCGGGTAGCTAGGGACCATGCCCGGGATGAGGCTCCATCCTGGGGCAGAGCCGGGGCGCCGAGGGGCCCGAAATCCTGGTTCTCTGAAAAAAATCGAAAATTCTTCTAAGTGCCCAGGGCCCTAGAGGAGGCCAGGACGACCCTTCCTGCCTCCGTCATTTTTCCTCCAGGGGCCCGGAAGGCCGACTGGTGCCATCGGGTAGCTAGGGACCATGCCCGGGATGAGGCTCCATCCTGGGGCAGAGCCGGGGCGCCGAGGGGCCCGAAATCCTGGTTCTCTGAAAAAAATCGAAAATTCTTCTAAGTGCCCAGGGCCCTAGAGGAGGCCAGGATGAGCCTTCCTGCCTCCGTCATTTTTCCTCCAGGGGCCCGGAAGGCCGACCGGTGCCATCGGGTAGTTGTAGCCCAGGACAGAGGCATGGGTCCTGGGCAGGCGACGGGTCCGGAGGGGCCCCGAGTCATGGTTCTCCAAAAAATTGAAAAATCGCGCCGAGTGCTGGCATGGGCTCCAGGGGTCCCCGGGGACCCCCTGGAGGACCCCCGGCCGAAAACCTCAACCTTTTTCGGGCGCTAAGAGCTTGTCGATCGGCTCTTTTTGGGGCTAAAATCCTGGAGCTTTCGGAAAAAAGCCGGGATTTCTTCAGAGTCCAGAGCTCCCAAGGAGCTCTGAGCTCCGCCATGGCTCCCTCCTTTGAAATTCTCTCTCGGGAGTCTCGGCCACTTTTGCCAGCGGATAGCTAGGGACCATGCCCCACGAAGGGGCACCCTCCTGGGGTGGCGGCGGGGCGGCGAGACGCCCCGGATCCTGGAGCTTTCGGAAAAAAGCCGGGATTTCTTCAGAGTCCAGAGCTCCCAAGGAGCTCTGAGCTCCGCCATGGCTCCCTCCTTTGAAATTCTCTCTCGGGAGTCTCGGCCACTTTTGCCAGCGGATAGCTAGGGACCATGCCCCACGAAGGGGCACCCTCCTGGGGTGGCGGCGGGGCGGCGAGACGCCCCGGATCCTGGAGCTTTCGGAAAAAAGCCGGGATTTCTTCAGAGTCCAGAGCTCCCAAGAAGCTCTGGGTTCCGCCACGGCCTCCTCCTTTGAAATTCTCTCCCGGGACTCCCAGCCACTGGTGCCAGCGGATAGCTAGGGACCATGCCCCACGAAGGGGCACCCTCCTGGGGTGGCGGCGGGGCGGCGAGACGCCCCGAATCCTGGAGCTTTCGGAAAAAAGCCGGGATTTCTTCAGAGTCCAGAGCTCCCAAGGAGCTCTGAGCTCCGCCATGGCTCCCTCCTTTGAAATTCTCTCTCGGGAGTCTCGGCCACTTTTGCCAGCGGATAGCTAGGGACCATGCCCCACGAAGGGGCACCCTCCTGGGGTGGCGGCGGGGCGGCGAGACGCCCCGAATCCTGGAGCTTTCGGAAAAAAGCCGGGATTTCTTCAGAGTCCAGAGCTCCCAAGGAGCTCTGAGCTCCGCCATGGCTCCCTCCTTTGAAATTCTCTCTCGGGAGTCTCGGCCACTTTTGCCAGCGGATAGCTAGGGACCATGCCCCACGAAGGGGCACCCTCCTGGGGTGGCGGCGGGGCGGCGAGACGCCCCGGATCCTGGAGCTTTCGGAAAAAAGCCGGGATTTCTTCAGAGTCCAGAGCTCCCAAGAAGCTCTGGGTTCCGCCACGGCCTCCTCCTTTGAAATTCTCTCCCGGGACTCCCAGCCACTGGTGCCAGCGGATAGCTAGGGACCATGCCCCACGAAGGGGCACCCTCCTGGGGTGGCGGCGGGGCGGCGAGACGCCCCGAATCCTGGAGCTTTCGGAAAAAAGCCGGGATTTCTTCAGAGTCCAGAACTCCCAAGGAGCTCTGAGCTCCGCCATGGCTCCCTCCTTTGAAATTCTCTCTCGGGAGTCTCGGCCACTTTTGCCAGCGGATAGCTAGGGACCATGCCCCACGAAGGGGCACCCTCCTGGGGTGGCGGCGGGGCGGCGAGACGCCCCGAATCCTGGAGCTTTCGGAAAAAAGCCGGGATTTCTTCAGAGTCCAGAGCTCCCAAGGAGCTCTGAGCTCCGCCATGGCTCCCTCCTTTGAAATTCTCTCTCGGGAGTCTCGGCCACTTTTGCCAGCGGATAGCTAGGGACCATGCCCCACGAAGGGGCACCCTCCTGGGGTGGCGGCGGGGCGGCGAGACGCCCCGAATCCTGGAGCTTTCGGAAAAAAGCCGGGATTTCTTCAGAGTCCAGAGCTCCCAAGGAGCTCTGAGCTCCGCCATGGCTCCCTCCTTTGAAATTCTCTCTCGGGAGTCTCGGCCACTTTTGCCAGCGGATAGCTAGGGACCATGCCCCACGAAGGGGCACCCTCCTGGGGTGGCGGCGGGGCGGCGAGACGCCCCGAATCCTGGAGCTTTCGGAAAAAAGCCGGGATTTCTTCAGAGTCCAGAGCTCCCAAGGAGCTCTGAGCTCCGCCATGGCTCCCTCCTTTGAAATTCTCTCTCGGGAGTCTCGGCCACTTTTGCCAGCGGATAGCTAGGGACCATGCCCGAGAACGGGGCATGGTCCCGGGGCAGTGTGGGCGCCGCGAGGCGCCCCTTTGTCCTGGATCTCCGCGTGGTACCTCCCCGTCCCCACTCCGGGGCCCTGGAGGCGCCCGGCTCGCCCTTGCCTCCCTCCTTTGAAAAAGTCTCCCGGTAGTCTCGGCCACTTTTGCCAGAACGAGTGTATGGAACCGGCGTGCGGACGCCGAGGCTGGGGCCGACGGCGAGGCTCCGTCTCGGGGCCGCCCGGGCGGGCCGAGCCGGGCGCCGGTGATGGTGGCCATGGGTCCCTTTCCCCCTCCCCGATAGGGGGGAAAGAACCAGGAAATTGGACGCCACAGTGGCCATCGGGTGTATGGGAAGAGAGAGGCCTCCGGTCGGGCACGGCCGGGCGGCCGTGCGCCCTGGAGCTCCTCCGCGAGCCCGGGAGAAGATGGGCTATTCCGTGGCCCCCTCCTTTGAAATTCTCTCCCGGGCAGACCGGCAACTCGTGCCAGCTCGAGTGTATGGAACCGGCGTGCGGGCGCCGAGGCCGGGCCGAGAGAGAGGCCTCGGGTCGGGCGCGCCGCCTCGGCCGGGCGCCCTGGAGGTCTCTGGAGCCCAGGAGGTCCTGGGCTCCGCCATGGCCCCCTCCTTTGAAATTCTCTCCCGGTAGTCTCGGCAACTTTTCCCAGAACGAGTTTATGGACCAGCGTGCGGACGTTGGGGACGGAACGCAGGCCCGCACGGAGGGCCTGCCGGGGGTCGCTAGGCACGGCGACCCCCGGGAACCGTGGTGGAACCACCACCGCGGGACCCACTGACCGACTGGCAAACGAAGCCCGCCTCTTGCAAGGGCCCCGCCGGCACCTCGTGTGCTCCGGCGGATGCTGCTTGCAGCCTGCGGGCCCGAACAGGCGCGGAGGAACCACGTGCGGAGAGGCCTCGGTGGTCTCTTCTCCGCACTCCTCCGCGGCCGACCCCGTCCTAGCGAGACCGAGACGCCCCGTCTGCCCTAGCTGTCCTGCCACGGACCGCCCGAGGGCCCCCGCTGTCGGCCTGGCCTCGAGCCCCCTCACCGGGGCTCGGCGAGGAGATCCGTATGCAGCGGGGGCGCGAAGGCGCGCTCCGGAGACTCCGTTTCTCAAACCCTGCCCGCGTCGCGTACTCCGGCGACCGACCAAACAGCTGCGTACCGGGCCATGGACTGCCGATCCACCGTAACACGCTTTCGACCGGCTGGGTGGTAAAGGCGGACCGCGGTGACCGTCGCAGTGCACGCCTCCGGGAGAGAGCCGCCCGCCCCTCTCGCGGGGGGCCTCGGGCGGAAGCTCCGCGGACCGGCAACCCCACGGCGCGCGCCTCAGCTGGGCGCGACGTCCGCGGCGGAACAGGAGGCCTACCTGGTTGATCCTGCCAGTAGCATATGCTTGTCTTAAAGGGCGCTGCAGACCTGTCTGAGTTGGGCGTGCAGGCACTGCCAAGTGCCCACGCCGGGACAGTACCTTATATGGGTGTAGAACACATAGGTGGTGCACGCAGGAGTTGGGTAAACCAGAGTCCCCGATAGTACGCCCGCAAGGCAAGTTACCTTGATGGGGTTGGGGGTGGGGAAACTTGACATGAACCTGCGAGCAGCTACGTATCTATGTGGGTCGTGCCCGGCGCCCCGGCTGTCCCGCAACTCAGCAGTGGCTGCGCCCGAGCTGTTCGAACGAGATTCCCCCTGTCTTGCAACAGACCGCCCGAGGGCCCCCCGCGGTCGGCCTCGCCTTTGGCGAGGAGATCCGTATGCCTTGGGGGCGCCCGAATCAACCGAACGAGATTGCCACTGTCCCCTACCTAGCGAAACCATATAGCCGAGGGAAGAAGACAGTCCTCAGCGAGGAAACAAGACCCTGCTAACGGGCATTATAAATACTTTTGCAGCAGCGCTTGTACCACCAGGTACCTGCGGTCCGTAGGCCGCGGGACCCCCCGACTTATCGCCCGCCGAGGGGTGCTTAAGAGTGGGTCCGCGGGACCGGCCGGTGAGCCGGGTCCGACGCGCTAAGTCCATAATAGTCCCATGGGCGCGCGTCGGCGTTTGTACTACCAGGTCCACGCGGAGCTTTGGCCGCGGCCTGTCAGTCCACTTAACGCCCGCTGAGGGGTGCTTAAGAGTGGGTCCACGGGACCGCCTGGAGAGCCGGGTGTCCCCCGGAGGCGGGGGTCCCCCGGACCGGAGCCAGTACCCAGCCTCGGGGCTCCCTGGGCCGGGTCGAGGCCTCGCCGGGGGTCCCCGGTCCGAGTCTGACGGCTGTTTTTCTGGCTGTCGGAACTCCGGGGTGTCGGAGTAGCGAGGTGGATCCGAACTATGTGTATAAGAGGAGATGTGTGATTGTAAGACCAACCAGTAGGGGTTAGTCTTTTTCAGTGTAACATGGTATTGTAGTGGTATTATGTCCAACAATTAAATGGCTTCATGTTCTAGGTCCAGTGATAGATCCAGCATCAGGTCCAGGCACAGTGATGTCTCCAGGCACAGTGATAGCTCCAGACACAGTGTCAGATACCAGCACAGCACCAGGTTCAGCCACGACTCCAGGTACAGCAGTGGCTCGAGGCACTCTGTCAGGTCCAGACATGATGACAGGTCCCGCCGCAGTGATGGGTCGAGGGACACGGTCAGGTCCAGACATGACAGATCCAGGGACACCGTCAGGCATGGTGAGTTGTCCAAAGGCCCCAAGTAATCAAAACCTTTATAATTCGACAAGTAGTATCGGTGCACCCCTAATTGTTACAATATGACAGATTTATTACTTCTCATCAAATTTATAGTCATTTGTCTTGGAAAGTTTTAATGCAAAGATATCACTTTGTAATATCTAAAACATACTTTGTTTCTTATTACAGGTGCTGATGCAGTGACTGAGAGGCCCACATGGACATTCCCGTTGCCAACACCAGGTAATTAGTTCTGATCTATTTCAATGAAGACAGGACACTGGCCAAGAAAACTGGGGCAAACTTTTTATTTGCAACACTTCTCTTCTGCCCTATCTCTCCTTTCGTTTGTTTATACTGTTCTCTGTCCTTGTCTCCTCTCCTATCAGGAGACAAACTGCTCTTTAATTATAGCAGTGTTCTGTATCATTGTAGGGTGGTGTCTATAATGTCAGATAACATTTATTTGTGTTAATATAGACATACTTTTTTTTCTAGTATACCAGAGGAAAGTCCTAACCATATTAATAGACATCCGCAATGAGGTGAGACGCATTGGCAGAGCTCAACCTGCCCCTTCAGCGGCCAGTCATGTTGACAGAATGGAGAACATGGAGGACTTCCAGAGAGAGGAGCAAGTCCTCGGGGATGTCCAGGCTTTTAATACCCTGGTAGGCTTTACAAGAGTCTGGAAGTAATGGACAGCATAACACAGTATAAGATACACTCGCACACTATTTATGTTCCTCTGGGGTATGTCAGTGAACGTTTTCATGGACTTATTCCAACAGGTGCTGCAACTTTCCCGTATTGGAGGGAAGGACCTAAAGGACTGTGTCCACAAAGTTCTTGATAGGTATGTTTCAACATACAGTACACTATGAATTAACCCTTGTGCGATGTTTGGGTGTGCTGTGGTTTTCAATATCTGAACAATTATTTGGTTAATTCTTCTAGGTGAGGGCCTTTTTTAGCTTAACACCTGAACCCTCTGTTATGTCATGTCAATGACATAATGGTTGAACATTAAGTGGAAATTAGTAGTATAAAGGGTTTATGTCATGTTCTACAAAACAATCCTAATCCTACTACATTATTAACATAAATGTAATTTGTTTTTCTGCAGGCTCTTCAGTAACAGCCTGATGGCACTGTTCAACATGAAGGGGAAAGGGAAAAAAGAGAAGACAGCCTTGGAGCAGACTACGACTTTTAGAGCAATAAAAGGTAAGCCCATATTTCATGTTGACCAGAAAAGTGGCACCCGCCAATCTGTAAATTAAATTGGGCAAAACATGTCCTTCCCTGTTGACATAAAAAAATACAATGCCAACTGTCTGCAGTTAATATATACATTTTAAATAACTGTGGTGGTTAGGTGTAGAAGGGAGCTTTGTATTAAACTAGCAGTGGATACAAGCAACACATTTTTCAATATTGGGACTCAGTTGTATTGTCACTTCCACGATACACACTAGGCAAAATAGCAAAATCCTGTTCTCCACAACTCATGGTGCTTCAAATTTAAAAACGATAGACACATTAAAAAGAGGCAAGGGCCGTTAAAAAACATAAAAAAAGTAGAGAGCAGACAGTGACACCATTGGTAAAAAAAATAAATGCTGATGCATTCAAAGTGCAATATAGATACAGCACTATTCAAAGTGCTATGCGTCTTGGTTTTGGGGGCAATATGGCAAGCAGTCAAGCTCTTGAACCCCTACCGGATGGCAGGAGTTCAACAAGATAATGGGAAGGATGGGAGGAGTCGGATCCACCTCGCTACTCCGACACCCCGGAGTTCCGACAGCCGGAATCTCCCAGGGACCGCCCGAAGGGGTCCCTGGTGGTGAGTGTGGAAGAGAACCAAGTGCTGCCGTCGAAAAAGAGCAGATCGACAAGGCTGCGTAGGCCTGTGGTGGCCGCGGGGCGCAATACCACCGGCGTCCCCCGGTCCCCATCGGGGGTCCATGGACCACCTCCGTGCCCAGGGACGGTGGCTCCCGGGGCAGGTAGAGCGGGCGGGCGCTCACCCGGCAGTGTGCCGCGAGGCACTGGGCTCCCTGGCCCTTCCCCTGTGTGAGCGGGGAAGGCAGGGGGAACCGCCGACTGGTGCCATCGGGTAGCTAGGGACCATGCCCGGGATGAGGCTCCATCCTGGGGCAGAGCCGGGGCGCCGAGGGGCCCGAAATCCTGGTTCTCTGAAAAAAATCGAAAATTCTTCTAAGTGCCCAGGGCCCTAGAGGAGGCCAGGACGACCCTTCCTGCCTCCGTCATTTTTCCTCCAGGGGCCCGGAAGGCCGACTGGTGCCATCGGGTAGCTAGGGACCATGCCCGGGATGAGGCTCCATCCTGGGGCAGAGCCGGGGCGCCGAGGGGCCCCAAATCCTGGTTCTCTGAAAAAAATCGAAAATTCTTCTAAGTGCCCAGGGCCCTAGAGGAGGCCAGGACGACCCTTCCTGCCTCCGTCATTTTTCCTCCAGGGGCCCGGAAGGCCGACTGGTGCCATCGGGTAGCTAGGGACCATGCCCGGGATGAGGCTCCATCCTGGGGCAGAGCCGGGGCGCCGAGGGGCCCGAAATCCTGGTTCTCTGAAAAAAATCGAAAATTCTTCTAAGTGCCCAGGGCCCTAGAGGAGGCCAGGATGAGCCTTCCTGCCTCCGTCATTTTTCCTCCAGGGGCCCGGAAGGCCGACCGGTGCCATCGGGTAGTTGTAGCCCAGGACAGAGGCATGGGTCCTGGGCAGGCGACGGGTCCGGAGGGGCCCCGAGTCATGGTTCTCCAAAAAATTGAAAAATCGCGCCGAGTGCTGGCATGGGCTCCAGGGGTCCCCGGGGACCCCCTGGAGGACCCCCGGCCGAAAACCTCAACCTTTTTCGGGCGCTAAGAGCTTGTCGATCGGCTCTTTTTGGGGCTAAAATCCTGGAGCTTTCGGAAAAAAGCCGGGATTTCTTCAGAGTCCAGAGCTCCCAAGGAGCTCTGAGCTCCGCCATGGCTCCCTCCTTTGAAATTCTCTCTCGGGAGTCTCGGCCACTTTTGCCAGCGGATAGCTAGGGACCATGCCCCACGAAGGGGCACCCTCCTGGGGTGGCGGCGGGGCGGCGAGACGCCCCGGATCCTGGAGCTTTCGGAAAAAAGCCGGGATTTCTTCAGAGTCCAGAGCTCCCAAGGAGCTCTGAGCTCCGCCATGGCTCCCTCCTTTGAAATTCTCTCTCGGGAGTCTCGGCCACTTTTGCCAGCGGATAGCTAGGGACCATGCCCCACGAAGGGGCACCCTCCTGGGGTGGCGGCGGGGCGGCGAGACGCCCCGGATCCTGGAGCTTTCGGAAAAAAGCCGGGATTTCTTCAGAGTCCAGAGCTCCCAAGAAGCTCTGGGTTCCGCCACGGCCTCCTCCTTTGAAATTCTCTCCCGGGACTCCCAGCCACTGGTGCCAGCGGATAGCTAGGGACCATGCCCCACGAAGGGGCACCCTCCTGGGGTGGCGGCGGGGCGGCGAGACGCCCCGAATCCTGGAGCTTTCGGAAAAAAGCCGGGATTTCTTCAGAGTCCAGAACTCCCAAGGAGCTCTGAGCTCCGCCATGGCTCCCTCCTTTGAAATTCTCTCTCGGGAGTCTCGGCCACTTTTGCCAGCGGATAGCTAGGGACCATGCCCCACGAAGGGGCACCCTCCTGGGGTGGCGGCGGGGCGGCGAGACGCCCCGAATCCTGGAGCTTTCGGAAAAAAGCCGGGATTTCTTCAGAGTCCAGAGCTCCCAAGGAGCTCTGAGCTCCGCCATGGCTCCCTCCTTTGAAATTCTCTCTCGGGAGTCTCGGCCACTTTTGCCAGCGGATAGCTAGGGACCATGCCCCACGAAGGGGCACCCTCCTGGGGTGGCGGCGGGGCGGCGAGACGCCCCGAATCCTGGAGCTTTCGGAAAAAAGCCGGGATTTCTTCAGAGTCCAGAGCTCCCAAGGAGCTCTGAGCTCCGCCATGGCTCCCTCCTTTGAAATTCTCTCTCGGGAGTCTCGGCCACTTTTGCCAGCGGATAGCTAGGGACCATGCCCGAGAACGGGGCATGGTCCCGGGGCAGTGTGGGCGCCGCGAGGCGCCCCTTTGTCCTGGATCTCCGCGTGGTACCTCCCCGTCCCCACTCCGGGGCCCTGGAGGCGCCCGGCTCGCCCTTGCCTCCCTCCTTTGAAAAAGTCTCCCGGTAGTCTCGGCCACTTTTGCCAGAACGAGTGTATGGAACCGGCGTGCGGACGCCGAGGCTGGGGCCGACGGCGAGGCTCCGTCTCGGGGCCGCCCGGGCGGGCCGAGCCGGGCGCCGGTGATGGTGGCCATGGGTCCCTTTCCCCCTCCCCGATAGGGGGGAAAGAACCAGGAAATTGGACGCCACAGTGGCCATCGGGTGTATGGGAAGAGAGAGGCCTCCGGTCGGGCACGGCCGGGCGGCCGTGCGCCCTGGAGCTCCTCCGCGAGCCCGGGAGAAGATGGGCTATTCCGTGGCCCCCTCCTTTGAAATTCTCTCCCGGGCAGACCGGCAACTCGTGCCAGCTCGAGTGTATGGAACCGGCGTGCGGGCGCCGAGGCCGGGCCGAGAGAGAGGCCTCGGGTCGGGCGCGCCGCCTCGGCCGGGCGCCCTGGAGGTCTCTGGAGCCCAGGAGGTCCTGGGCTCCGCCATGGCCCCCTCCTTTGAAATTCTCTCCCGGTAGTCTCGGCAACTTTTCCCAGAACGAGTTTATGGACCAGCGTGCGGACGTTGGGGACGGAACGCAGGCCCGCACGGAGGGCCTGCCGGGGGTCGCTAGGCACGGCGACCCCCGGGAACCGTGGTGGAACCACCACCGCGGGACCCACTGACCGACTGGCAAACGAAGCCCGCCTCTTGCAAGGGCCCCGCCGGCACCTCGTGTGCTCCGGCGGATGCTGCTTGCAGCCTGCGGGCCCGAACAGGCGCGGAGGAACCACGTGCGGAGAGGCCTCGGTGGTCTCTTCTCCGCACTCCTCCGCGGCCGACCCCGTCCTAGCGAGACCGAGACGCCCCGTCTGCCCTAGCTGTCCTGCCACGGACCGCCCGAGGGCCCCCGCTGTCGGCCTGGCCTCGAGCCCCCTCACCGGGGCTCGGCGAGGAGATCCGTATGCAGCGGGGGCGCGAAGGCGCGCTCCGGAGACTCCGTTTCTCAAACCCTGCCCGCGTCGCGTACTCCGGCGACCGACCAAACAGCTGCGTACCGGGCCATGGACTGCCGATCCACCGTAACACGCTTTCGACCGGCTGGGTGGTAAAGGCGGACCGCGGTGACCGTCGCAGTGCACGCCTCCGGGAGAGAGCCGCCCGCCCCTCTCGCGGGGGGCCTCGGGCGGAAGCTCCGCGGACCGGCAACCCCACGGCGCGCGCCTCAGCTGGGCGCGACGTCCGCGGCGGAACAGGAGGCCTACCTGGTTGATCCTGCCAGTAGCATATGCTTGTCTTAAAGGGCGCTGCAGACCTGTCTGAGTTGGGCGTGCAGGCACTGCCAAGTGCCCACGCCGGGACAGTACCTTATATGGGTGTAGAACACATAGGTGGTGCACGCAGGAGTTGGGTAAACCAGAGTCCCCGATAGTACGCCCGCAAGGCAAGTTACCTTGATGGGGTTGGGGGTGGGGAAACTTGACATGAACCTGCGAGCAGCTACGTATCTATGTGGGTCGTGCCCGGCGCCCCGGCTGTCCCGCAACTCAGCAGTGGCTGCGCCCGAGCTGTTCGAACGAGATTCCCCCTGTCTTGCAACAGACCGCCCGAGGGCCCCCCGCGGTCGGCCTCGCCTTTGGCGAGGAGATCCGTATGCCTTGGGGGCGCCCGAATCAACCGAACGAGATTGCCACTGTCCCCTACCTAGCGAAACCATATAGCCGAGGGAAGAAGACAGTCCTCAGCGAGGAAACAAGACCCTGCTAACGGGCATTATAAATACTTTTGCAGCAGCGCTTGTACCACCAGGTACCTGCGGTCCGTAGGCCGCGGGACCCCCCGACTTATCGCCCGCCGAGGGGTGCTTAAGAGTGGGTCCGCGGGACCGGCCGGTGAGCCGGGTCCGACGCGCTAAGTCCATAATAGTCCCATGGGCGCGCGTCGGCGTTTGTACTACCAGGTCCACGCGGAGCTTTGGCCGCGGCCTGTCAGTCCACTTAACGCCCGCTGAGGGGTGCTTAAGAGTGGGTCCACGGGACCGCCTGGAGAGCCGGGTGTCCCCCGGAGGCGGGGGTCCCCCGGACCGGAGCCAGTACCCAGCCTCGGGGCTCCCTGGGCCGGGTCGAGGCCTCGCCGGGGGTCCCCGGTCCGAGTCTGACGGCTGTTTTTCTGGCTGTCGGAACTCCGGGGTGTCGGAGTAGCGAGGTGGATCCCAGGGGGATCCACCTCGCTACTCCGACACCCCGGAGTTCCGACAGCCGGAATCTCCCAGGGACCGCCCGAAGGGGTCCCTGGTGGTGAGTGTGGAAGAGAACCAAGTGCTGCCGTCGAAAAAGAGCAGATCGACAAGGCTGCGTAGGCCTGTGGTGGCCGCGGGGCGCAATACCACCGGCGTCCCCCGGTCCCCATCGGGGGTCCATGGACCACCTCCGTGCCCAGGGACGGTGGCTCCCGGGGCAGGTAGAGCGGGCGGGCGCTCACCCGGCAGTGTGCCGCGAGGCACTGGGCTCCCTGGCCCTTCCCCTGTGTGAGCGGGGAAGGCAGGGGGAACCGCCGACTGGTGCCATCGGGTAGCTAGGGACCATGCCCGGGATGAGGCTCCATCCTGGGGCAGAGCCGGGGCGCCGAGGGGCCCGAAATCCTGGTTCTCTGAAAAAAATCGAAAATTCTTCTAAGTGCCCAGGGCCCTAGAGGAGGCCAGGACGACCCTTCCTGCCTCCGTCATTTTTCCTCCAGGGGCCCGGAAGGCCGACTGGTGCCATCGGGTAGCTAGGGACCATGCCCGGGATGAGGCTCCATCCTGGGGCAGAGCCGGGGCGCCGAGGGGCCCGAAATCCTGGTTCTCTGAAAAAAATCGAAAATTCTTCTAAGTGCCCAGGGCCCTAGAGGAGGCCAGGATGAGCCTTCCTGCCTCCGTCATTTTTCCTCCAGGGGCCCGGAAGGCCGACCGGTGCCATCGGGTAGTTGTAGCCCAGGACAGAGGCATGGGTCCTGGGCAGGCGACGGGTCCGGAGGGGCCCCGAGTCATGGTTCTCCAAAAAATTGAAAAATCGCGCCGAGTGCTGGCATGGGCTCCAGGGGTCCCCGGGGACCCCCTGGAGGACCCCCGGCCGAAAACCTCAACCTTTTTCGGGCGCTAAGAGCTTGTCGATCGGCTCTTTTTGGGGCTAAAATCCTGGAGCTTTCGGAAAAAAGCCGGGATTTCTTCAGAGTCCAGAGCTCCCAAGGAGCTCTGAGCTCCGCCATGGCTCCCTCCTTTGAAATTCTCTCTCGGGAGTCTCGGCCACTTTTGCCAGCGGATAGCTAGGGACCATGCCCCACGAAGGGGCACCCTCCTGGGGTGGCGGCGGGGCGGCGAGACGCCCCGGATCCTGGAGCTTTCGGAAAAAAGCCGGGATTTCTTCAGAGTCCAGAGCTCCCAAGGAGCTCTGAGCTCCGCCATGGCTCCCTCCTTTGAAATTCTCTCTCGGGAGTCTCGGCCACTTTTGCCAGCGGATAGCTAGGGACCATGCCCCACGAAGGGGCACCCTCCTGGGGTGGCGGCGGGGCGGCGAGACGCCCCGGATCCTGGAGCTTTCGGAAAAAAGCCGGGATTTCTTCAGAGTCCAGAGCTCCCAAGAAGCTCTGGGTTCCGCCACGGCCTCCTCCTTTGAAATTCTCTCCCGGGACTCCCAGCCACTGGTGCCAGCGGATAGCTAGGGACCATGCCCCACGAAGGGGCACCCTCCTGGGGTGGCGGCGGGGCGGCGAGACGCCCCGAATCCTGGAGCTTTCGGAAAAAAGCCGGGATTTCTTCAGAGTCCAGAACTCCCAAGGAGCTCTGAGCTCCGCCATGGCTCCCTCCTTTGAAATTCTCTCTCGGGAGTCTCGGCCACTTTTGCCAGCGGATAGCTAGGGACCATGCCCCACGAAGGGGCACCCTCCTGGGGTGGCGGCGGGGCGGCGAGACGCCCCGAATCCTGGAGCTTTCGGAAAAAAGCCGGGATTTCTTCAGAGTCCAGAGCTCCCAAGGAGCTCTGAGCTCCGCCATGGCTCCCTCCTTTGAAATTCTCTCTCGGGAGTCTCGGCCACTTTTGCCAGCGGATAGCTAGGGACCATGCCCCACGAAGGGGCACCCTCCTGGGGTGGCGGCGGGGCGGCGAGACGCCCCGAATCCTGGAGCTTTCGGAAAAAAGCCGGGATTTCTTCAGAGTCCAGAGCTCCCAAGGAGCTCTGAGCTCCGCCATGGCTCCCTCCTTTGAAATTCTCTCTCGGGAGTCTCGGCCACTTTTGCCAGCGGATAGCTAGGGACCATGCCCGAGAACGGGGCATGGTCCCGGGGCAGTGTGGGCGCCGCGAGGCGCCCCTTTGTCCTGGATCTCCGCGTGGTACCTCCCCGTCCCCACTCCGGGGCCCTGGAGGCGCCCGGCTCGCCCTTGCCTCCCTCCTTTGAAAAAGTCTCCCGGTAGTCTCGGCCACTTTTGCCAGAACGAGTGTATGGAACCGGCGTGCGGACGCCGAGGCTGGGGCCGACGGCGAGGCTCCGTCTCGGGGCCGCCCGGGCGGGCCGAGCCGGGCGCCGGTGATGGTGGCCATGGGTCCCTTTCCCCCTCCCCGATAGGGGGGAAAGAACCAGGAAATTGGACGCCACAGTGGCCATCGGGTGTATGGGAAGAGAGAGGCCTCCGGTCGGGCACGGCCGGGCGGCCGTGCGCCCTGGAGCTCCTCCGCGAGCCCGGGAGAAGATGGGCTATTCCGTGGCCCCCTCCTTTGAAATTCTCTCCCGGGCAGACCGGCAACTCGTGCCAGCTCGAGTGTATGGAACCGGCGTGCGGGCGCCGAGGCCGGGCCGAGAGAGAGGCCTCGGGTCGGGCGCGCCGCCTCGGCCGGGCGCCCTGGAGGTCTCTGGAGCCCAGGAGGTCCTGGGCTCCGCCATGGCCCCCTCCTTTGAAATTCTCTCCCGGTAGTCTCGGCAACTTTTCCCAGAACGAGTTTATGGACCAGCGTGCGGACGTTGGGGACGGAACGCAGGCCCGCACGGAGGGCCTGCCGGGGGTCGCTAGGCACGGCGACCCCCGGGAACCGTGGTGGAACCACCACCGCGGGACCCACTGACCGACTGGCAAACGAAGCCCGCCTCTTGCAAGGGCCCCGCCGGCACCTCGTGTGCTCCGGCGGATGCTGCTTGCAGCCTGCGGGCCCGAACAGGCGCGGAGGAACCACGTGCGGAGAGGCCTCGGTGGTCTCTTCTCCGCACTCCTCCGCGGCCGACCCCGTCCTAGCGAGACCGAGACGCCCCGTCTGCCCTAGCTGTCCTGCCACGGACCGCCCGAGGGCCCCCGCTGTCGGCCTGGCCTCGAGCCCCCTCACCGGGGCTCGGCGAGGAGATCCGTATGCAGCGGGGGCGCGAAGGCGCGCTCCGGAGACTCCGTTTCTCAAACCCTGCCCGCGTCGCGTACTCCGGCGACCGACCAAACAGCTGCGTACCGGGCCATGGACTGCCGATCCACCGTAACACGCTTTCGACCGGCTGGGTGGTAAAGGCGGACCGCGGTGACCGTCGCAGTGCACGCCTCCGGGAGAGAGCCGCCCGCCCCTCTCGCGGGGGGCCTCGGGCGGAAGCTCCGCGGACCGGCAACCCCACGGCGCGCGCCTCAGCTGGGCGCGACGTCCGCGGCGGAACAGGAGGCCTACCTGGTTGATCCTGCCAGTAGCATATGCTTGTCTTAAAGGGCGCTGCAGACCTGTCTGAGTTGGGCGTGCAGGCACTGCCAAGTGCCCACGCCGGGACAGTACCTTATATGGGTGTAGAACACATAGGTGGTGCACGCAGGAGTTGGGTAAACCAGAGTCCCCGATAGTACGCCCGCAAGGCAAGTTACCTTGATGGGGTTGGGGGTGGGGAAACTTGACATGAACCTGCGAGCAGCTACGTATCTATGTGGGTCGTGCCCGGCGCCCCGGCTGTCCCGCAACTCAGCAGTGGCTGCGCCCGAGCTGTTCGAACGAGATTCCCCCTGTCTTGCAACAGACCGCCCGAGGGCCCCCCGCGGTCGGCCTCGCCTTTGGCGAGGAGATCCGTATGCCTTGGGGGCGCCCGAATCAACCGAACGAGATTGCCACTGTCCCCTACCTAGCGAAACCATATAGCCGAGGGAAGAAGACAGTCCTCAGCGAGGAAACAAGACCCTGCTAACGGGCATTATAAATACTTTTGCAGCAGCGCTTGTACCACCAGGTACCTGCGGTCCGTAGGCCGCGGGACCCCCCGACTTATCGCCCGCCGAGGGGTGCTTAAGAGTGGGTCCGCGGGACCGGCCGGTGAGCCGGGTCCGACGCGCTAAGTCCATAATAGTCCCATGGGCGCGCGTCGGCGTTTGTACTACCAGGTCCACGCGGAGCTTTGGCCGCGGCCTGTCAGTCCACTTAACGCCCGCTGAGGGGTGCTTAAGAGTGGGTCCACGGGACCGCCTGGAGAGCCGGGTGTCCCCCGGAGGCGGGGGTCCCCCGGACCGGAGCCAGTACCCAGCCTCGGGGCTCCCTGGGCCGGGTCGAGGCCTCGCCGGGGGTCCCCGGTCCGAGTCTGACGGCTGTTTTTCTGGCTGTCGGAACTCCGGGGTGTCGGAGTAGCGAGGTGGATCCCAGGGGGATCCACCTCGCTACTCCGACACCCCGGAGTTCCGACAGCCGGAATCTCCCAGGGACCGCCCGAAGGGGTCCCTGGTGGTGAGTGTGGAAGAGAACCAAGTGCTGCCGTCGAAAAAGAGCAGATCGACAAGGCTGCGTAGGCCTGTGGTGGCCGCGGGGCGCAATACCACCGGCGTCCCCCGGTCCCCATCGGGGGTCCATGGACCACCTCCGTGCCCAGGGACGGTGGCTCCCGGGGCAGGTAGAGCGGGCGGGCGCTCACCCGGCAGTGTGCCGCGAGGCACTGGGCTCCCTGGCCCTTCCCCTGTGTGAGCGGGGAAGGCAGGGGGAACCGCCGACTGGTGCCATCGGGTAGCTAGGGACCATGCCCGGGATGAGGCTCCATCCTGGGGCAGAGCCGGGGCGCCGAGGGGCCCGAAATCCTGGTTCTCTGAAAAAAATCGAAAATTCTTCTAAGTGCCCAGGGCCCTAGAGGAGGCCAGGACGACCCTTCCTGCCTCCGTCATTTTTCCTCCAGGGGCCCGGAAGGCCGACTGGTGCCATCGGGTAGCTAGGGACCATGCCCGGGATGAGGCTCCATCCTGGGGCAGAGCCGGGGCGCCGAGGGGCCCGAAATCCTGGTTCTCTGAAAAAAATCGAAAATTCTTCTAAGTGCCCAGGGCCCTAGAGGAGGCCAGGATGAGCCTTCCTGCCTCCGTCATTTTTCCTCCAGGGGCCCGGAAGGCCGACCGGTGCCATCGGGTAGTTGTAGCCCAGGACAGAGGCATGGGTCCTGGGCAGGCGACGGGTCCGGAGGGGCCCCGAGTCATGGTTCTCCAAAAAATTGAAAAATCGCGCCGAGTGCTGGCATGGGCTCCAGGGGTCCCCGGGGACCCCCTGGAGGACCCCCGGCCGAAAACCTCAACCTTTTTCGGGCGCTAAGAGCTTGTCGATCGGCTCTTTTTGGGGCTAAAATCCTGGAGCTTTCGGAAAAAAGCCGGGATTTCTTCAGAGTCCAGAGCTCCCAAGGAGCTCTGAGCTCCGCCATGGCTCCCTCCTTTGAAATTCTCTCTCGGGAGTCTCGGCCACTTTTGCCAGCGGATAGCTAGGGACCATGCCCCACGAAGGGGCACCCTCCTGGGGTGGCGGCGGGGCGGCGAGACGCCCCGGATCCTGGAGCTTTCGGAAAAAAGCCGGGATTTCTTCAGAGTCCAGAGCTCCCAAGGAGCTCTGAGCTCCGCCATGGCTCCCTCCTTTGAAATTCTCTCTCGGGAGTCTCGGCCACTTTTGCCAGCGGATAGCTAGGGACCATGCCCCACGAAGGGGCACCCTCCTGGGGTGGCGGCGGGGCGGCGAGACGCCCCGGATCCTGGAGCTTTCGGAAAAAAGCCGGGATTTCTTCAGAGTCCAGAGCTCCCAAGAAGCTCTGGGTTCCGCCACGGCCTCCTCCTTTGAAATTCTCTCCCGGGACTCCCAGCCACTGGTGCCAGCGGATAGCTAGGGACCATGCCCCACGAAGGGGCACCCTCCTGGGGTGGCGGCGGGGCGGCGAGACGCCCCGAATCCTGGAGCTTTCGGAAAAAAGCCGGGATTTCTTCAGAGTCCAGAACTCCCAAGGAGCTCTGAGCTCCGCCATGGCTCCCTCCTTTGAAATTCTCTCTCGGGAGTCTCGGCCACTTTTGCCAGCGGATAGCTAGGGACCATGCCCCACGAAGGGGCACCCTCCTGGGGTGGCGGCGGGGCGGCGAGACGCCCCGAATCCTGGAGCTTTCGGAAAAAAGCCGGGATTTCTTCAGAGTCCAGAGCTCCCAAGGAGCTCTGAGCTCCGCCATGGCTCCCTCCTTTGAAATTCTCTCTCGGGAGTCTCGGCCACTTTTGCCAGCGGATAGCTAGGGACCATGCCCCACGAAGGGGCACCCTCCTGGGGTGGCGGCGGGGCGGCGAGACGCCCCGAATCCTGGAGCTTTCGGAAAAAAGCCGGGATTTCTTCAGAGTCCAGAGCTCCCAAGGAGCTCTGAGCTCCGCCATGGCTCCCTCCTTTGAAATTCTCTCTCGGGAGTCTCGGCCACTTTTGCCAGCGGATAGCTAGGGACCATGCCCGAGAACGGGGCATGGTCCCGGGGCAGTGTGGGCGCCGCGAGGCGCCCCTTTGTCCTGGATCTCCGCGTGGTACCTCCCCGTCCCCACTCCGGGGCCCTGGAGGCGCCCGGCTCGCCCTTGCCTCCCTCCTTTGAAAAAGTCTCCCGGTAGTCTCGGCCACTTTTGCCAGAACGAGTGTATGGAACCGGCGTGCGGACGCCGAGGCTGGGGCCGACGGCGAGGCTCCGTCTCGGGGCCGCCCGGGCGGGCCGAGCCGGGCGCCGGTGATGGTGGCCATGGGTCCCTTTCCCCCTCCCCGATAGGGGGGAAAGAACCAGGAAATTGGACGCCACAGTGGCCATCGGGTGTATGGGAAGAGAGAGGCCTCCGGTCGGGCACGGCCGGGCGGCCGTGCGCCCTGGAGCTCCTCCGCGAGCCCGGGAGAAGATGGGCTATTCCGTGGCCCCCTCCTTTGAAATTCTCTCCCGGGCAGACCGGCAACTCGTGCCAGCTCGAGTGTATGGAACCGGCGTGCGGGCGCCGAGGCCGGGCCGAGAGAGAGGCCTCGGGTCGGGCGCGCCGCCTCGGCCGGGCGCCCTGGAGGTCTCTGGAGCCCAGGAGGTCCTGGGCTCCGCCATGGCCCCCTCCTTTGAAATTCTCTCCCGGTAGTCTCGGCAACTTTTCCCAGAACGAGTTTATGGACCAGCGTGCGGACGTTGGGGACGGAACGCAGGCCCGCACGGAGGGCCTGCCGGGGGTCGCTAGGCACGGCGACCCCCGGGAACCGTGGTGGAACCACCACCGCGGGACCCACTGACCGACTGGCAAACGAAGCCCGCCTCTTGCAAGGGCCCCGCCGGCACCTCGTGTGCTCCGGCGGATGCTGCTTGCAGCCTGCGGGCCCGAACAGGCGCGGAGGAACCACGTGCGGAGAGGCCTCGGTGGTCTCTTCTCCGCACTCCTCCGCGGCCGACCCCGTCCTAGCGAGACCGAGACGCCCCGTCTGCCCTAGCTGTCCTGCCACGGACCGCCCGAGGGCCCCCGCTGTCGGCCTGGCCTCGAGCCCCCTCACCGGGGCTCGGCGAGGAGATCCGTATGCAGCGGGGGCGCGAAGGCGCGCTCCGGAGACTCCGTTTCTCAAACCCTGCCCGCGTCGCGTACTCCGGCGACCGACCAAACAGCTGCGTACCGGGCCATGGACTGCCGATCCACCGTAACACGCTTTCGACCGGCTGGGTGGTAAAGGCGGACCGCGGTGACCGTCGCAGTGCACGCCTCCGGGAGAGAGCCGCCCGCCCCTCTCGCGGGGGGCCTCGGGCGGAAGCTCCGCGGACCGGCAACCCCACGGCGCGCGCCTCAGCTGGGCGCGACGTCCGCGGCGGAACAGGAGGCCTACCTGGTTGATCCTGCCAGTAGCATATGCTTGTCTTAAAGGGCGCTGCAGACCTGTCTGAGTTGGGCGTGCAGGCACTGCCAAGTGCCCACGCCGGGACAGTACCTTATATGGGTGTAGAACACATAGGTGGTGCACGCAGGAGTTGGGTAAACCAGAGTCCCCGATAGTACGCCCGCAAGGCAAGTTACCTTGATGGGGTTGGGGGTGGGGAAACTTGACATGAACCTGCGAGCAGCTACGTATCTATGTGGGTCGTGCCCGGCGCCCCGGCTGTCCCGCAACTCAGCAGTGGCTGCGCCCGAGCTGTTCGAACGAGATTCCCCCTGTCTTGCAACAGACCGCCCGAGGGCCCCCCGCGGTCGGCCTCGCCTTTGGCGAGGAGATCCGTATGCCTTGGGGGCGCCCGAATCAACCGAACGAGATTGCCACTGTCCCCTACCTAGCGAAACCATATAGCCGAGGGAAGAAGACAGTCCTCAGCGAGGAAACAAGACCCTGCTAACGGGCATTATAAATACTTTTGCAGCAGCGCTTGTACCACCAGGTACCTGCGGTCCGTAGGCCGCGGGACCCCCCGACTTATCGCCCGCCGAGGGGTGCTTAAGAGTGGGTCCGCGGGACCGGCCGGTGAGCCGGGTCCGACGCGCTAAGTCCATAATAGTCCCATGGGCGCGCGTCGGCGTTTGTACTACCAGGTCCACGCGGAGCTTTGGCCGCGGCCTGTCAGTCCACTTAACGCCCGCTGAGGGGTGCTTAAGAGTGGGTCCACGGGACCGCCTGGAGAGCCGGGTGTCCCCCGGAGGCGGGGGTCCCCCGGACCGGAGCCAGTACCCAGCCTCGGGGCTCCCTGGGCCGGGTCGAGGCCTCGCCGGGGGTCCCCGGTCCGAGTCTGACGGCTGTTTTTCTGGCTGTCGGAACTCCGGGGTGTCGGAGTAGCGAGGTGGATCCCAGGGGGATCCACCTCGCTACTCCGACACCCCGGAGTTCCGACAGCCGGAATCTCCCAGGGACCGCCCGAAGGGGTCCCTGGTGGTGAGTGTGGAAGAGAACCAAGTGCTGCCGTCGAAAAAGAGCAGATCGACAAGGCTGCGTAGGCCTGTGGTGGCCGCGGGGCGCAATACCACCGGCGTCCCCCGGTCCCCATCGGGGGTCCATGGACCACCTCCGTGCCCAGGGACGGTGGCTCCCGGGGCAGGTAGAGCGGGCGGGCGCTCACCCGGCAGTGTGCCGCGAGGCACTGGGCTCCCTGGCCCTTCCCCTGTGTGAGCGGGGAAGGCAGGGGGAACCGCCGACTGGTGCCATCGGGTAGCTAGGGACCATGCCCGGGATGAGGCTCCATCCTGGGGCAGAGCCGGGGCGCCGAGGGGCCCGAAATCCTGGTTCTCTGAAAAAAATCGAAAATTCTTCTAAGTGCCCAGGGCCCTAGAGGAGGCCAGGACGACCCTTCCTGCCTCCGTCATTTTTCCTCCAGGGGCCCGGAAGGCCGACTGGTGCCATCGGGTAGCTAGGGACCATGCCCGGGATGAGGCTCCATCCTGGGGCAGAGCCGGGGCGCCGAGGGGCCCCAAATCCTGGTTCTCTGAAAAAAATCGAAAATTCTTCTAAGTGCCCAGGGCCCTAGAGGAGGCCAGGACGACCCTTCCTGCCTCCGTCATTTTTCCTCCAGGGGCCCGGAAGGCCGACTGGTGCCATCGGGTAGCTAGGGACCATGCCCGGGATGAGGCTCCATCCTGGGGCAGAGCCGGGGCGCCGAGGGGCCCGAAATCCTGGTTCTCTGAAAAAAATCGAAAATTCTTCTAAGTGCCCAGGGCCCTAGAGGAGGCCAGGATGAGCCTTCCTGCCTCCGTCATTTTTCCTCCAGGGGCCCGGAAGGCCGACCGGTGCCATCGGGTAGTTGTAGCCCAGGACAGAGGCATGGGTCCTGGGCAGGCGACGGGTCCGGAGGGGCCCCGAGTCATGGTTCTCCAAAAAATTGAAAAATCGCGCCGAGTGCTGGCATGGGCTCCAGGGGTCCCCGGGGACCCCCTGGAGGACCCCCGGCCGAAAACCTCAACCTTTTTCGGGCGCTAAGAGCTTGTCGATCGGCTCTTTTTGGGGCTAAAATCCTGGAGCTTTCGGAAAAAAGCCGGGATTTCTTCAGAGTCCAGAGCTCCCAAGGAGCTCTGAGCTCCGCCATGGCTCCCTCCTTTGAAATTCTCTCTCGGGAGTCTCGGCCACTTTTGCCAGCGGATAGCTAGGGACCATGCCCCACGAAGGGGCACCCTCCTGGGGTGGCGGCGGGGCGGCGAGACGCCCCGGATCCTGGAGCTTTCGGAAAAAAGCCGGGATTTCTTCAGAGTCCAGAGCTCCCAAGGAGCTCTGAGCTCCGCCATGGCTCCCTCCTTTGAAATTCTCTCTCGGGAGTCTCGGCCACTTTTGCCAGCGGATAGCTAGGGACCATGCCCCACGAAGGGGCACCCTCCTGGGGTGGCGGCGGGGCGGCGAGACGCCCCGGATCCTGGAGCTTTCGGAAAAAAGCCGGGATTTCTTCAGAGTCCAGAGCTCCCAAGAAGCTCTGGGTTCCGCCACGGCCTCCTCCTTTGAAATTCTCTCCCGGGACTCCCAGCCACTGGTGCCAGCGGATAGCTAGGGACCATGCCCCACGAAGGGGCACCCTCCTGGGGTGGCGGCGGGGCGGCGAGACGCCCCGAATCCTGGAGCTTTCGGAAAAAAGCCGGGATTTCTTCAGAGTCCAGAGCTCCCAAGGAGCTCTGAGCTCCGCCATGGCTCCCTCCTTTGAAATTCTCTCTCGGGAGTCTCGGCCACTTTTGCCAGCGGATAGCTAGGGACCATGCCCCACGAAGGGGCACCCTCCTGGGGTGGCGGCGGGGCGGCGAGACGCCCCGAATCCTGGAGCTTTCGGAAAAAAGCCGGGATTTCTTCAGAGTCCAGAGCTCCCAAGGAGCTCTGAGCTCCGCCATGGCTCCCTCCTTTGAAATTCTCTCTCGGGAGTCTCGGCCACTTTTGCCAGCGGATAGCTAGGGACCATGCCCCACGAAGGGGCACCCTCCTGGGGTGGCGGCGGGGCGGCGAGACGCCCCGGATCCTGGAGCTTTCGGAAAAAAGCCGGGATTTCTTCAGAGTCCAGAGCTCCCAAGAAGCTCTGGGTTCCGCCACGGCCTCCTCCTTTGAAATTCTCTCCCGGGACTCCCAGCCACTGGTGCCAGCGGATAGCTAGGGACCATGCCCCACGAAGGGGCACCCTCCTGGGGTGGCGGCGGGGCGGCGAGACGCCCCGAATCCTGGAGCTTTCGGAAAAAAGCCGGGATTTCTTCAGAGTCCAGAACTCCCAAGGAGCTCTGAGCTCCGCCATGGCTCCCTCCTTTGAAATTCTCTCTCGGGAGTCTCGGCCACTTTTGCCAGCGGATAGCTAGGGACCATGCCCCACGAAGGGGCACCCTCCTGGGGTGGCGGCGGGGCGGCGAGACGCCCCGAATCCTGGAGCTTTCGGAAAAAAGCCGGGATTTCTTCAGAGTCCAGAGCTCCCAAGGAGCTCTGAGCTCCGCCATGGCTCCCTCCTTTGAAATTCTCTCTCGGGAGTCTCGGCCACTTTTGCCAGCGGATAGCTAGGGACCATGCCCCACGAAGGGGCACCCTCCTGGGGTGGCGGCGGGGCGGCGAGACGCCCCGAATCCTGGAGCTTTCGGAAAAAAGCCGGGATTTCTTCAGAGTCCAGAGCTCCCAAGGAGCTCTGAGCTCCGCCATGGCTCCCTCCTTTGAAATTCTCTCTCGGGAGTCTCGGCCACTTTTGCCAGCGGATAGCTAGGGACCATGCCCCACGAAGGGGCACCCTCCTGGGGTGGCGGCGGGGCGGCGAGACGCCCCGAATCCTGGAGCTTTCGGAAAAAAGCCGGGATTTCTTCAGAGTCCAGAGCTCCCAAGGAGCTCTGAGCTCCGCCATGGCTCCCTCCTTTGAAATTCTCTCTCGGGAGTCTCGGCCACTTTTGCCAGCGGATAGCTAGGGACCATGCCCGAGAACGGGGCATGGTCCCGGGGCAGTGTGGGCGCCGCGAGGCGCCCCTTTGTCCTGGATCTCCGCGTGGTACCTCCCCGTCCCCACTCCGGGGCCCTGGAGGCGCCCGGCTCGCCCTTGCCTCCCTCCTTTGAAAAAGTCTCCCGGTAGTCTCGGCCACTTTTGCCAGAACGAGTGTATGGAACCGGCGTGCGGACGCCGAGGCTGGGGCCGACGGCGAGGCTCCGTCTCGGGGCCGCCCGGGCGGGCCGAGCCGGGCGCCGGTGATGGTGGCCATGGGTCCCTTTCCCCCTCCCCGATAGGGGGGAAAGAACCAGGAAATTGGACGCCACAGTGGCCATCGGGTGTATGGGAAGAGAGAGGCCTCCGGTCGGGCACGGCCGGGCGGCCGTGCGCCCTGGAGCTCCTCCGCGAGCCCGGGAGAAGATGGGCTATTCCGTGGCCCCCTCCTTTGAAATTCTCTCCCGGGCAGACCGGCAACTCGTGCCAGCTCGAGTGTATGGAACCGGCGTGCGGGCGCCGAGGCCGGGCCGAGAGAGAGGCCTCGGGTCGGGCGCGCCGCCTCGGCCGGGCGCCCTGGAGGTCTCTGGAGCCCAGGAGGTCCTGGGCTCCGCCATGGCCCCCTCCTTTGAAATTCTCTCCCGGTAGTCTCGGCAACTTTTCCCAGAACGAGTTTATGGACCAGCGTGCGGACGTTGGGGACGGAACGCAGGCCCGCACGGAGGGCCTGCCGGGGGTCGCTAGGCACGGCGACCCCCGGGAACCGTGGTGGAACCACCACCGCGGGACCCACTGACCGACTGGCAAACGAAGCCCGCCTCTTGCAAGGGCCCCGCCGGCACCTCGTGTGCTCCGGCGGATGCTGCTTGCAGCCTGCGGGCCCGAACAGGCGCGGAGGAACCACGTGCGGAGAGGCCTCGGTGGTCTCTTCTCCGCACTCCTCCGCGGCCGACCCCGTCCTAGCGAGACCGAGACGCCCCGTCTGCCCTAGCTGTCCTGCCACGGACCGCCCGAGGGCCCCCGCTGTCGGCCTGGCCTCGAGCCCCCTCACCGGGGCTCGGCGAGGAGATCCGTATGCAGCGGGGGCGCGAAGGCGCGCTCCGGAGACTCCGTTTCTCAAACCCTGCCCGCGTCGCGTACTCCGGCGACCGACCAAACAGCTGCGTACCGGGCCATGGACTGCCGATCCACCGTAACACGCTTTCGACCGGCTGGGTGGTAAAGGCGGACCGCGGTGACCGTCGCAGTGCACGCCTCCGGGAGAGAGCCGCCCGCCCCTCTCGCGGGGGGCCTCGGGCGGAAGCTCCGCGGACCGGCAACCCCACGGCGCGCGCCTCAGCTGGGCGCGACGTCCGCGGCGGAACAGGAGGCCTACCTGGTTGATCCTGCCAGTAGCATATGCTTGTCTTAAAGGGCGCTGCAGACCTGTCTGAGTTGGGCGTGCAGGCACTGCCAAGTGCCCACGCCGGGACAGTACCTTATATGGGTGTAGAACACATAGGTGGTGCACGCAGGAGTTGGGTAAACCAGAGTCCCCGATAGTACGCCCGCAAGGCAAGTTACCTTGATGGGGTTGGGGGTGGGGAAACTTGACATGAACCTGCGAGCAGCTACGTATCTATGTGGGTCGTGCCCGGCGCCCCGGCTGTCCCGCAACTCAGCAGTGGCTGCGCCCGAGCTGTTCGAACGAGATTCCCCCTGTCTTGCAACAGACCGCCCGAGGGCCCCCCGCGGTCGGCCTCGCCTTTGGCGAGGAGATCCGTATGCCTTGGGGGCGCCCGAATCAACCGAACGAGATTGCCACTGTCCCCTACCTAGCGAAACCATATAGCCGAGGGAAGAAGACAGTCCTCAGCGAGGAAACAAGACCCTGCTAACGGGCATTATAAATACTTTTGCAGCAGCGCTTGTACCACCAGGTACCTGCGGTCCGTAGGCCGCGGGACCCCCCGACTTATCGCCCGCCGAGGGGTGCTTAAGAGTGGGTCCGCGGGACCGGCCGGTGAGCCGGGTCCGACGCGCTAAGTCCATAATAGTCCCATGGGCGCGCGTCGGCGTTTGTACTACCAGGTCCACGCGGAGCTTTGGCCGCGGCCTGTCAGTCCACTTAACGCCCGCTGAGGGGTGCTTAAGAGTGGGTCCACGGGACCGCCTGGAGAGCCGGGTGTCCCCCGGAGGCGGGGGTCCCCCGGACCGGAGCCAGTACCCAGCCTCGGGGCTCCCTGGGCCGGGTCGAGGCCTCGCCGGGGGTCCCCGGTCCGAGTCTGACGGCTGTTTTTCTGGCTGTCGGAACTCCGGGGTGTCGGAGTAGCGAGGTGGATCCCAGGGGGATCCACCTCGCTACTCCGACACCCCGGAGTTCCGACAGCCGGAATCTCCCAGGGACCGCCCGAAGGGGTCCCTGGTGGTGAGTGTGGAAGAGAACCAAGTGCTGCCGTCGAAAAAGAGCAGATCGACAAGGCTGCGTAGGCCTGTGGTGGCCGCGGGGCGCAATACCACCGGCGTCCCCCGGTCCCCATCGGGGGTCCATGGACCACCTCCGTGCCCAGGGACGGTGGCTCCCGGGGCAGGTAGAGCGGGCGGGCGCTCACCCGGCAGTGTGCCGCGAGGCACTGGGCTCCCTGGCCCTTCCCCTGTGTGAGCGGGGAAGGCAGGGGGAACCGCCGACTGGTGCCATCGGGTAGCTAGGGACCATGCCCGGGATGAGGCTCCATCCTGGGGCAGAGCCGGGGCGCCGAGGGGCCCGAAATCCTGGTTCTCTGAAAAAAATCGAAAATTCTTCTAAGTGCCCAGGGCCCTAGAGGAGGCCAGGACGACCCTTCCTGCCTCCGTCATTTTTCCTCCAGGGGCCCGGAAGGCCGACTGGTGCCATCGGGTAGCTAGGGACCATGCCCGGGATGAGGCTCCATCCTGGGGCAGAGCCGGGGCGCCGAGGGGCCCGAAATCCTGGTTCTCTGAAAAAAATCGAAAATTCTTCTAAGTGCCCAGGGCCCTAGAGGAGGCCAGGATGAGCCTTCCTGCCTCCGTCATTTTTCCTCCAGGGGCCCGGAAGGCCGACCGGTGCCATCGGGTAGTTGTAGCCCAGGACAGAGGCATGGGTCCTGGGCAGGCGACGGGTCCGGAGGGGCCCCGAGTCATGGTTCTCCAAAAAATTGAAAAATCGCGCCGAGTGCTGGCATGGGCTCCAGGGGTCCCCGGGGACCCCCTGGAGGACCCCCGGCCGAAAACCTCAACCTTTTTCGGGCGCTAAGAGCTTGTCGATCGGCTCTTTTTGGGGCTAAAATCCTGGAGCTTTCGGAAAAAAGCCGGGATTTCTTCAGAGTCCAGAGCTCCCAAGGAGCTCTGAGCTCCGCCATGGCTCCCTCCTTTGAAATTCTCTCTCGGGAGTCTCGGCCACTTTTGCCAGCGGATAGCTAGGGACCATGCCCCACGAAGGGGCACCCTCCTGGGGTGGCGGCGGGGCGGCGAGACGCCCCGGATCCTGGAGCTTTCGGAAAAAAGCCGGGATTTCTTCAGAGTCCAGAGCTCCCAAGGAGCTCTGAGCTCCGCCATGGCTCCCTCCTTTGAAATTCTCTCTCGGGAGTCTCGGCCACTTTTGCCAGCGGATAGCTAGGGACCATGCCCCACGAAGGGGCACCCTCCTGGGGTGGCGGCGGGGCGGCGAGACGCCCCGGATCCTGGAGCTTTCGGAAAAAAGCCGGGATTTCTTCAGAGTCCAGAGCTCCCAAGAAGCTCTGGGTTCCGCCACGGCCTCCTCCTTTGAAATTCTCTCCCGGGACTCCCAGCCACTGGTGCCAGCGGATAGCTAGGGACCATGCCCCACGAAGGGGCACCCTCCTGGGGTGGCGGCGGGGCGGCGAGACGCCCCGAATCCTGGAGCTTTCGGAAAAAAGCCGGGATTTCTTCAGAGTCCAGAACTCCCAAGGAGCTCTGAGCTCCGCCATGGCTCCCTCCTTTGAAATTCTCTCTCGGGAGTCTCGGCCACTTTTGCCAGCGGATAGCTAGGGACCATGCCCCACGAAGGGGCACCCTCCTGGGGTGGCGGCGGGGCGGCGAGACGCCCCGAATCCTGGAGCTTTCGGAAAAAAGCCGGGATTTCTTCAGAGTCCAGAGCTCCCAAGGAGCTCTGAGCTCCGCCATGGCTCCCTCCTTTGAAATTCTCTCTCGGGAGTCTCGGCCACTTTTGCCAGCGGATAGCTAGGGACCATGCCCCACGAAGGGGCACCCTCCTGGGGTGGCGGCGGGGCGGCGAGACGCCCCGAATCCTGGAGCTTTCGGAAAAAAGCCGGGATTTCTTCAGAGTCCAGAGCTCCCAAGGAGCTCTGAGCTCCGCCATGGCTCCCTCCTTTGAAATTCTCTCTCGGGAGTCTCGGCCACTTTTGCCAGCGGATAGCTAGGGACCATGCCCGAGAACGGGGCATGGTCCCGGGGCAGTGTGGGCGCCGCGAGGCGCCCCTTTGTCCTGGATCTCCGCGTGGTACCTCCCCGTCCCCACTCCGGGGCCCTGGAGGCGCCCGGCTCGCCCTTGCCTCCCTCCTTTGAAAAAGTCTCCCGGTAGTCTCGGCCACTTTTGCCAGAACGAGTGTATGGAACCGGCGTGCGGACGCCGAGGCTGGGGCCGACGGCGAGGCTCCGTCTCGGGGCCGCCCGGGCGGGCCGAGCCGGGCGCCGGTGATGGTGGCCATGGGTCCCTTTCCCCCTCCCCGATAGGGGGGAAAGAACCAGGAAATTGGACGCCACAGTGGCCATCGGGTGTATGGGAAGAGAGAGGCCTCCGGTCGGGCACGGCCGGGCGGCCGTGCGCCCTGGAGCTCCTCCGCGAGCCCGGGAGAAGATGGGCTATTCCGTGGCCCCCTCCTTTGAAATTCTCTCCCGGGCAGACCGGCAACTCGTGCCAGCTCGAGTGTATGGAACCGGCGTGCGGGCGCCGAGGCCGGGCCGAGAGAGAGGCCTCGGGTCGGGCGCGCCGCCTCGGCCGGGCGCCCTGGAGGTCTCTGGAGCCCAGGAGGTCCTGGGCTCCGCCATGGCCCCCTCCTTTGAAATTCTCTCCCGGTAGTCTCGGCAACTTTTCCCAGAACGAGTTTATGGACCAGCGTGCGGACGTTGGGGACGGAACGCAGGCCCGCACGGAGGGCCTGCCGGGGGTCGCTAGGCACGGCGACCCCCGGGAACCGTGGTGGAACCACCACCGCGGGACCCACTGACCGACTGGCAAACGAAGCCCGCCTCTTGCAAGGGCCCCGCCGGCACCTCGTGTGCTCCGGCGGATGCTGCTTGCAGCCTGCGGGCCCGAACAGGCGCGGAGGAACCACGTGCGGAGAGGCCTCGGTGGTCTCTTCTCCACACTCCTCCGCGGCCGACCCCGTCCTAGCGAGACCGAGACGCCCCGTCTGCCCTAGCTGTCCTGCCACGGACCGCCCGAGGGCCCCCGCTGTCGGCCTGGCCTCGAGCCCCCTCACCGGGGCTCGGCGAGGAGATCCGTATGCAGCGGGGGCGCGAAGGCGCGCTCCGGAGACTCCGTTTCTCAAACCCTGCCCGCGTCGCGTACTCCGGCGACCGACCAAACAGCTGCGTACCGGGCCATGGACTGCCGATCCACCGTAACACGCTTTCGACCGGCTGGGTGGTAAAGGCGGACCGCGGTGACCGTCGCAGTGCACGCCTCCGGGAGAGAGCCGCCCGCCCCTCTCGCGGGGGGCCTCGGGCGGAAGCTCCGCGGACCGGCAACCCCACGGCGCGCGCCTCAGCTGGGCGCGACGTCCGCGGCGGAACAGGAGGCCTACCTGGTTGATCCTGCCAGTAGCATATGCTTGTCTTAAAGGGCGCTGCAGACCTGTCTGAGTTGGGCGTGCAGGCACTGCCAAGTGCCCACGCCGGGACAGTACCTTATATGGGTGTAGAACACATAGGTGGTGCACGCAGGAGTTGGGTAAACCAGAGTCCCCGATAGTACGCCCGCAAGGCAAGTTACCTTGATGGGGTTGGGGGTGGGGAAACTTGACATGAACCTGCGAGCAGCTACGTATCTATGTGGGTCGTGCCCGGCGCCCCGGCTGTCCCGCAACTCAGCAGTGGCTGCGCCCGAGCTGTTCGAACGAGATTCCCCCTGTCTTGCAACAGACCGCCCGAGGGCCCCCCGCGGTCGGCCTCGCCTTTGGCGAGGAGATCCGTATGCCTTGGGGGCGCCCGAATCAACCGAACGAGATTGCCACTGTCCCCTACCTAGCGAAACCATATAGCCGAGGGAAGAAGACAGTCCTCAGCGAGGAAACAAGACCCTGCTAACGGGCATTATAAATACTTTTGCAGCAGCGCTTGTACCACCAGGTACCTGCGGTCCGTAGGCCGCGGGACCCCCCGACTTATCGCCCGCCGAGGGGTGCTTAAGAGTGGGTCCGCGGGACCGGCCGGTGAGCCGGGTCCGACGCGCTAAGTCCATAATAGTCCCATGGGCGCGCGTCGGCGTTTGTACTACCAGGTCCACGCGGAGCTTTGGCCGCGGCCTGTCAGTCCACTTAACGCCCGCTGAGGGGTGCTTAAGAGTGGGTCCACGGGACCGCCTGGAGAGCCGGGTGTCCCCCGGAGGCGGGGGTCCCCCGGACCGGAGCCAGTACCCAGCCTCGGGGCTCCCTGGGCCGGGTCGAGGCCTCGCCGGGGGTCCCCGGTCCGAGTCTGACGGCTGTTTTTCTGGCTGTCGGAACTCCGGGGTGTCGGAGTAGCGAGGTGGATCCCAGGGGGATCCACCTCGCTACTCCGACACCCCGGAGTTCCGACAGCCGGAATCTCCCAGGGACCGCCCGAAGGGGTCCCTGGTGGTGAGTGTGGAAGAGAACCAAGTGCTGCCGTCGAAAAAGAGCAGATCGACAAGGCTGCGTAGGCCTGTGGTGGCCGCGGGGCGCAATACCACCGGCGTCCCCCGGTCCCCATCGGGGGTCCATGGACCACCTCCGTGCCCAGGGACGGTGGCTCCCGGGGCAGGTAGAGCGGGCGGGCGCTCACCCGGCAGTGTGCCGCGAGGCACTGGGCTCCCTGGCCCTTCCCCTGTGTGAGCGGGGAAGGCAGGGGGAACCGCCGACTGGTGCCATCGGGTAGCTAGGGACCATGCCCGGGATGAGGCTCCATCCTGGGGCAGAGCCGGGGCGCCGAGGGGCCCGAAATCCTGGTTCTCTGAAAAAAATCGAAAATTCTTCTAAGTGCCCAGGGCCCTAGAGGAGGCCAGGACGACCCTTCCTGCCTCCGTCATTTTTCCTCCAGGGGCCCGGAAGGCCGACTGGTGCCATCGGGTAGCTAGGGACCATGCCCGGGATGAGGCTCCATCCTGGGGCAGAGCCGGGGCGCCGAGGGGCCCGAAATCCTGGTTCTCTGAAAAAAATCGAAAATTCTTCTAAGTGCCCAGGGCCCTAGAGGAGGCCAGGATGAGCCTTCCTGCCTCCGTCATTTTTCCTCCAGGGGCCCGGAAGGCCGACCGGTGCCATCGGGTAGTTGTAGCCCAGGACAGAGGCATGGGTCCTGGGCAGGCGACGGGTCCGGAGGGGCCCCGAGTCATGGTTCTCCAAAAAATTGAAAAATCGCGCCGAGTGCTGGCATGGGCTCCAGGGGTCCCCGGGGACCCCCTGGAGGACCCCCGGCCGAAAACCTCAACCTTTTTCGGGCGCTAAGAGCTTGTCGATCGGCTCTTTTTGGGGCTAAAATCCTGGAGCTTTCGGAAAAAAGCCGGGATTTCTTCAGAGTCCAGAGCTCCCAAGGAGCTCTGAGCTCCGCCATGGCTCCCTCCTTTGAAATTCTCTCTCGGGAGTCTCGGCCACTTTTGCCAGCGGATAGCTAGGGACCATGCCCCACGAAGGGGCACCCTCCTGGGGTGGCGGCGGGGCGGCGAGACGCCCCGGATCCTGGAGCTTTCGGAAAAAAGCCGGGATTTCTTCAGAGTCCAGAGCTCCCAAGGAGCTCTGAGCTCCGCCATGGCTCCCTCCTTTGAAATTCTCTCTCGGGAGTCTCGGCCACTTTTGCCAGCGGATAGCTAGGGACCATGCCCCACGAAGGGGCACCCTCCTGGGGTGGCGGCGGGGCGGCGAGACGCCCCGGATCCTGGAGCTTTCGGAAAAAAGCCGGGATTTCTTCAGAGTCCAGAGCTCCCAAGAAGCTCTGGGTTCCGCCACGGCCTCCTCCTTTGAAATTCTCTCCCGGGACTCCCAGCCACTGGTGCCAGCGGATAGCTAGGGACCATGCCCCACGAAGGGGCACCCTCCTGGGGTGGCGGCGGGGCGGCGAGACGCCCCGAATCCTGGAGCTTTCGGAAAAAAGCCGGGATTTCTTCAGAGTCCAGAACTCCCAAGGAGCTCTGAGCTCCGCCATGGCTCCCTCCTTTGAAATTCTCTCTCGGGAGTCTCGGCCACTTTTGCCAGCGGATAGCTAGGGACCATGCCCCACGAAGGGGCACCCTCCTGGGGTGGCGGCGGGGCGGCGAGACGCCCCGAATCCTGGAGCTTTCGGAAAAAAGCCGGGATTTCTTCAGAGTCCAGAGCTCCCAAGGAGCTCTGAGCTCCGCCATGGCTCCCTCCTTTGAAATTCTCTCTCGGGAGTCTCGGCCACTTTTGCCAGCGGATAGCTAGGGACCATGCCCCACGAAGGGGCACCCTCCTGGGGTGGCGGCGGGGCGGCGAGACGCCCCGAATCCTGGAGCTTTCGGAAAAAAGCCGGGATTTCTTCAGAGTCCAGAGCTCCCAAGGAGCTCTGAGCTCCGCCATGGCTCCCTCCTTTGAAATTCTCTCTCGGGAGTCTCGGCCACTTTTGCCAGCGGATAGCTAGGGACCATGCCCGAGAACGGGGCATGGTCCCGGGGCAGTGTGGGCGCCGCGAGGCGCCCCTTTGTCCTGGATCTCCGCGTGGTACCTCCCCGTCCCCACTCCGGGGCCCTGGAGGCGCCCGGCTCGCCCTTGCCTCCCTCCTTTGAAAAAGTCTCCCGGTAGTCTCGGCCACTTTTGCCAGAACGAGTGTATGGAACCGGCGTGCGGACGCCGAGGCTGGGGCCGACGGCGAGGCTCCGTCTCGGGGCCGCCCGGGCGGGCCGAGCCGGGCGCCGGTGATGGTGGCCATGGGTCCCTTTCCCCCTCCCCGATAGGGGGGAAAGAACCAGGAAATTGGACGCCACAGTGGCCATCGGGTGTATGGGAAGAGAGAGGCCTCCGGTCGGGCACGGCCGGGCGGCCGTGCGCCCTGGAGCTCCTCCGCGAGCCCGGGAGAAGATGGGCTATTCCGTGGCCCCCTCCTTTGAAATTCTCTCCCGGGCAGACCGGCAACTCGTGCCAGCTCGAGTGTATGGAACCGGCGTGCGGGCGCCGAGGCCGGGCCGAGAGAGAGGCCTCGGGTCGGGCGCGCCGCCTCGGCCGGGCGCCCTGGAGGTCTCTGGAGCCCAGGAGGTCCTGGGCTCCGCCATGGCCCCCTCCTTTGAAATTCTCTCCCGGTAGTCTCGGCAACTTTTCCCAGAACGAGTTTATGGACCAGCGTGCGGACGTTGGGGACGGAACGCAGGCCCGCACGGAGGGCCTGCCGGGGGTCGCTAGGCACGGCGACCCCCGGGAACCGTGGTGGAACCACCACCGCGGGACCCACTGACCGACTGGCAAACGAAGCCCGCCTCTTGCAAGGGCCCCGCCGGCACCTCGTGTGCTCCGGCGGATGCTGCTTGCAGCCTGCGGGCCCGAACAGGCGCGGAGGAACCACGTGCGGAGAGGCCTCGGTGGTCTCTTCTCCGCACTCCTCCGCGGCCGACCCCGTCCTAGCGAGACCGAGACGCCCCGTCTGCCCTAGCTGTCCTGCCACGGACCGCCCGAGGGCCCCCGCTGTCGGCCTGGCCTCGAGCCCCCTCACCGGGGCTCGGCGAGGAGATCCGTATGCAGCGGGGGCGCGAAGGCGCGCTCCGGAGACTCCGTTTCTCAAACCCTGCCCGCGTCGCGTACTCCGGCGACCGACCAAACAGCTGCGTACCGGGCCATGGACTGCCGATCCACCGTAACACGCTTTCGACCGGCTGGGTGGTAAAGGCGGACCGCGGTGACCGTCGCAGTGCACGCCTCCGGGAGAGAGCCGCCCGCCCCTCTCGCGGGGGGCCTCGGGCGGAAGCTCCGCGGACCGGCAACCCCACGGCGCGCGCCTCAGCTGGGCGCGACGTCCGCGGCGGAACAGGAGGCCTACCTGGTTGATCCTGCCAGTAGCATATGCTTGTCTTAAAGGGCGCTGCAGACCTGTCTGAGTTGGGCGTGCAGGCACTGCCAAGTGCCCACGCCGGGACAGTACCTTATATGGGTGTAGAACACATAGGTGGTGCACGCAGGAGTTGGGTAAACCAGAGTCCCCGATAGTACGCCCGCAAGGCAAGTTACCTTGATGGGGTTGGGGGTGGGGAAACTTGACATGAACCTGCGAGCAGCTACGTATCTATGTGGGTCGTGCCCGGCGCCCCGGCTGTCCCGCAACTCAGCAGTGGCTGCGCCCGAGCTGTTCGAACGAGATTCCCCCTGTCTTGCAACAGACCGCCCGAGGGCCCCCCGCGGTCGGCCTCGCCTTTGGCGAGGAGATCCGTATGCCTTGGGGGCGCCCGAATCAACCGAACGAGATTGCCACTGTCCCCTACCTAGCGAAACCATATAGCCGAGGGAAGAAGACAGTCCTCAGCGAGGAAACAAGACCCTGCTAACGGGCATTATAAATACTTTTGCAGCAGCGCTTGTACCACCAGGTACCTGCGGTCCGTAGGCCGCGGGACCCCCCGACTTATCGCCCGCCGAGGGGTGCTTAAGAGTGGGTCCGCGGGACCGGCCGGTGAGCCGGGTCCGACGCGCTAAGTCCATAATAGTCCCATGGGCGCGCGTCGGCGTTTGTACTACCAGGTCCACGCGGAGCTTTGGCCGCGGCCTGTCAGTCCACTTAACGCCCGCTGAGGGGTGCTTAAGAGTGGGTCCACGGGACCGCCTGGAGAGCCGGGTGTCCCCCGGAGGCGGGGGTCCCCCGGACCGGAGCCAGTACCCAGCCTCGGGGCTCCCTGGGCCGGGTCGAGGCCTCGCCGGGGGTCCCCGGTCCGAGTCTGACGGCTGTTTTTCTGGCTGTCGGAACTCCGGGGTGTCGGAGTAGCGAGGTGGATCCCAGGGGGATCCACCTCGCTACTCCGACACCCCGGAGTTCCGACAGCCGGAATCTCCCAGGGACCGCCCGAAGGGGTCCCTGGTGGTGAGTGTGGAAGAGAACCAAGTGCTGCCGTCGAAAAAGAGCAGATCGACAAGGCTGCGTAGGCCTGTGGTGGCCGCGGGGCGCAATACCACCGGCGTCCCCCGGTCCCCATCGGGGGTCCATGGACCACCTCCGTGCCCAGGGACGGTGGCTCCCGGGGCAGGTAGAGCGGGCGGGCGCTCACCCGGCAGTGTGCCGCGAGGCACTGGGCTCCCTGGCCCTTCCCCTGTGTGAGCGGGGAAGGCAGGGGGAACCGCCGACTGGTGCCATCGGGTAGCTAGGGACCATGCCCGGGATGAGGCTCCATCCTGGGGCAGAGCCGGGGCGCCGAGGGGCCCGAAATCCTGGTTCTCTGAAAAAAATCGAAAATTCTTCTAAGTGCCCAGGGCCCTAGAGGAGGCCAGGACGACCCTTCCTGCCTCCGTCATTTTTCCTCCAGGGGCCCGGAAGGCCGACTGGTGCCATCGGGTAGCTAGGGACCATGCCCGGGATGAGGCTCCATCCTGGGGCAGAGCCGGGGCGCCGAGGGGCCCCAAATCCTGGTTCTCTGAAAAAAATCGAAAATTCTTCTAAGTGCCCAGGGCCCTAGAGGAGGCCAGGACGACCCTTCCTGCCTCCGTCATTTTTCCTCCAGGGGCCCGGAAGGCCGACTGGTGCCATCGGGTAGCTAGGGACCATGCCCGGGATGAGGCTCCATCCTGGGGCAGAGCCGGGGCGCCGAGGGGCCCGAAATCCTGGTTCTCTGAAAAAAATCGAAAATTCTTCTAAGTGCCCAGGGCCCTAGAGGAGGCCAGGATGAGCCTTCCTGCCTCCGTCATTTTTCCTCCAGGGGCCCGGAAGGCCGACCGGTGCCATCGGGTAGTTGTAGCCCAGGACAGAGGCATGGGTCCTGGGCAGGCGACGGGTCCGGAGGGGCCCCGAGTCATGGTTCTCCAAAAAATTGAAAAATCGCGCCGAGTGCTGGCATGGGCTCCAGGGGTCCCCGGGGACCCCCTGGAGGACCCCCGGCCGAAAACCTCAACCTTTTTCGGGCGCTAAGAGCTTGTCGATCGGCTCTTTTTGGGGCTAAAATCCTGGAGCTTTCGGAAAAAAGCCGGGATTTCTTCAGAGTCCAGAGCTCCCAAGGAGCTCTGAGCTCCGCCATGGCTCCCTCCTTTGAAATTCTCTCTCGGGAGTCTCGGCCACTTTTGCCAGCGGATAGCTAGGGACCATGCCCCACGAAGGGGCACCCTCCTGGGGTGGCGGCGGGGCGGCGAGACGCCCCGGATCCTGGAGCTTTCGGAAAAAAGCCGGGATTTCTTCAGAGTCCAGAGCTCCCAAGGAGCTCTGAGCTCCGCCATGGCTCCCTCCTTTGAAATTCTCTCTCGGGAGTCTCGGCCACTTTTGCCAGCGGATAGCTAGGGACCATGCCCCACGAAGGGGCACCCTCCTGGGGTGGCGGCGGGGCGGCGAGACGCCCCGGATCCTGGAGCTTTCGGAAAAAAGCCGGGATTTCTTCAGAGTCCAGAGCTCCCAAGAAGCTCTGGGTTCCGCCACGGCCTCCTCCTTTGAAATTCTCTCCCGGGACTCCCAGCCACTGGTGCCAGCGGATAGCTAGGGACCATGCCCCACGAAGGGGCACCCTCCTGGGGTGGCGGCGGGGCGGCGAGACGCCCCGAATCCTGGAGCTTTCGGAAAAAAGCCGGGATTTCTTCAGAGTCCAGAGCTCCCAAGGAGCTCTGAGCTCCGCCATGGCTCCCTCCTTTGAAATTCTCTCTCGGGAGTCTCGGCCACTTTTGCCAGCGGATAGCTAGGGACCATGCCCCACGAAGGGGCACCCTCCTGGGGTGGCGGCGGGGCGGCGAGACGCCCCGAATCCTGGAGCTTTCGGAAAAAAGCCGGGATTTCTTCAGAGTCCAGAGCTCCCAAGGAGCTCTGAGCTCCGCCATGGCTCCCTCCTTTGAAATTCTCTCTCGGGAGTCTCGGCCACTTTTGCCAGCGGATAGCTAGGGACCATGCCCCACGAAGGGGCACCCTCCTGGGGTGGCGGCGGGGCGGCGAGACGCCCCGGATCCTGGAGCTTTCGGAAAAAAGCCGGGATTTCTTCAGAGTCCAGAGCTCCCAAGAAGCTCTGGGTTCCGCCACGGCCTCCTCCTTTGAAATTCTCTCCCGGGACTCCCAGCCACTGGTGCCAGCGGATAGCTAGGGACCATGCCCCACGAAGGGGCACCCTCCTGGGGTGGCGGCGGGGCGGCGAGACGCCCCGAATCCTGGAGCTTTCGGAAAAAAGCCGGGATTTCTTCAGAGTCCAGAACTCCCAAGGAGCTCTGAGCTCCGCCATGGCTCCCTCCTTTGAAATTCTCTCTCGGGAGTCTCGGCCACTTTTGCCAGCGGATAGCTAGGGACCATGCCCCACGAAGGGGCACCCTCCTGGGGTGGCGGCGGGGCGGCGAGACGCCCCGAATCCTGGAGCTTTCGGAAAAAAGCCGGGATTTCTTCAGAGTCCAGAGCTCCCAAGGAGCTCTGAGCTCCGCCATGGCTCCCTCCTTTGAAATTCTCTCTCGGGAGTCTCGGCCACTTTTGCCAGCGGATAGCTAGGGACCATGCCCCACGAAGGGGCACCCTCCTGGGGTGGCGGCGGGGCGGCGAGACGCCCCGAATCCTGGAGCTTTCGGAAAAAAGCCGGGATTTCTTCAGAGTCCAGAGCTCCCAAGGAGCTCTGAGCTCCGCCATGGCTCCCTCCTTTGAAATTCTCTCTCGGGAGTCTCGGCCACTTTTGCCAGCGGATAGCTAGGGACCATGCCCCACGAAGGGGCACCCTCCTGGGGTGGCGGCGGGGCGGCGAGACGCCCCGAATCCTGGAGCTTTCGGAAAAAAGCCGGGATTTCTTCAGAGTCCAGAGCTCCCAAGGAGCTCTGAGCTCCGCCATGGCTCCCTCCTTTGAAATTCTCTCTCGGGAGTCTCGGCCACTTTTGCCAGCGGATAGCTAGGGACCATGCCCGAGAACGGGGCATGGTCCCGGGGCAGTGTGGGCGCCGCGAGGCGCCCCTTTGTCCTGGATCTCCGCGTGGTACCTCCCCGTCCCCACTCCGGGGCCCTGGAGGCGCCCGGCTCGCCCTTGCCTCCCTCCTTTGAAAAAGTCTCCCGGTAGTCTCGGCCACTTTTGCCAGAACGAGTGTATGGAACCGGCGTGCGGACGCCGAGGCTGGGGCCGACGGCGAGGCTCCGTCTCGGGGCCGCCCGGGCGGGCCGAGCCGGGCGCCGGTGATGGTGGCCATGGGTCCCTTTCCCCCTCCCCGATAGGGGGGAAAGAACCAGGAAATTGGACGCCACAGTGGCCATCGGGTGTATGGGAAGAGAGAGGCCTCCGGTCGGGCACGGCCGGGCGGCCGTGCGCCCTGGAGCTCCTCCGCGAGCCCGGGAGAAGATGGGCTATTCCGTGGCCCCCTCCTTTGAAATTCTCTCCCGGGCAGACCGGCAACTCGTGCCAGCTCGAGTGTATGGAACCGGCGTGCGGGCGCCGAGGCCGGGCCGAGAGAGAGGCCTCGGGTCGGGCGCGCCGCCTCGGCCGGGCGCCCTGGAGGTCTCTGGAGCCCAGGAGGTCCTGGGCTCCGCCATGGCCCCCTCCTTTGAAATTCTCTCCCGGTAGTCTCGGCAACTTTTCCCAGAACGAGTTTATGGACCAGCGTGCGGACGTTGGGGACGGAACGCAGGCCCGCACGGAGGGCCTGCCGGGGGTCGCTAGGCACGGCGACCCCCGGGAACCGTGGTGGAACCACCACCGCGGGACCCACTGACCGACTGGCAAACGAAGCCCGCCTCTTGCAAGGGCCCCGCCGGCACCTCGTGTGCTCCGGCGGATGCTGCTTGCAGCCTGCGGGCCCGAACAGGCGCGGAGGAACCACGTGCGGAGAGGCCTCGGTGGTCTCTTCTCCGCACTCCTCCGCGGCCGACCCCGTCCTAGCGAGACCGAGACGCCCCGTCTGCCCTAGCTGTCCTGCCACGGACCGCCCGAGGGCCCCCGCTGTCGGCCTGGCCTCGAGCCCCCTCACCGGGGCTCGGCGAGGAGATCCGTATGCAGCGGGGGCGCGAAGGCGCGCTCCGGAGACTCCGTTTCTCAAACCCTGCCCGCGTCGCGTACTCCGGCGACCGACCAAACAGCTGCGTACCGGGCCATGGACTGCCGATCCACCGTAACACGCTTTCGACCGGCTGGGTGGTAAAGGCGGACCGCGGTGACCGTCGCAGTGCACGCCTCCGGGAGAGAGCCGCCCGCCCCTCTCGCGGGGGGCCTCGGGCGGAAGCTCCGCGGACCGGCAACCCCACGGCGCGCGCCTCAGCTGGGCGCGACGTCCGCGGCGGAACAGGAGGCCTACCTGGTTGATCCTGCCAGTAGCATATGCTTGTCTTAAAGGGCGCTGCAGACCTGTCTGAGTTGGGCGTGCAGGCACTGCCAAGTGCCCACGCCGGGACAGTACCTTATATGGGTGTAGAACACATAGGTGGTGCACGCAGGAGTTGGGTAAACCAGAGTCCCCGATAGTACGCCCGCAAGGCAAGTTACCTTGATGGGGTTGGGGGTGGGGAAACTTGACATGAACCTGCGAGCAGCTACGTATCTATGTGGGTCGTGCCCGGCGCCCCGGCTGTCCCGCAACTCAGCAGTGGCTGCGCCCGAGCTGTTCGAACGAGATTCCCCCTGTCTTGCAACAGACCGCCCGAGGGCCCCCCGCGGTCGGCCTCGCCTTTGGCGAGGAGATCCGTATGCCTTGGGGGCGCCCGAATCAACCGAACGAGATTGCCACTGTCCCCTACCTAGCGAAACCATATAGCCGAGGGAAGAAGACAGTCCTCAGCGAGGAAACAAGACCCTGCTAACGGGCATTATAAATACTTTTGCAGCAGCGCTTGTACCACCAGGTACCTGCGGTCCGTAGGCCGCGGGACCCCCCGACTTATCGCCCGCCGAGGGGTGCTTAAGAGTGGGTCCGCGGGACCGGCCGGTGAGCCGGGTCCGACGCGCTAAGTCCATAATAGTCCCATGGGCGCGCGTCGGCGTTTGTACTACCAGGTCCACGCGGAGCTTTGGCCGCGGCCTGTCAGTCCACTTAACGCCCGCTGAGGGGTGCTTAAGAGTGGGTCCACGGGACCGCCTGGAGAGCCGGGTGTCCCCCGGAGGCGGGGGTCCCCCGGACCGGAGCCAGTACCCAGCCTCGGGGCTCCCTGGGCCGGGTCGAGGCCTCGCCGGGGGTCCCCGGTCCGAGTCTGACGGCTGTTTTTCTGGCTGTCGGAACTCCGGGGTGTCGGAGTAGCGAGGTGGATCCGAACTATGTGTATAAGAGGAGATGTGTGATTGTAAGACCAACCAGTAGGGGTTAGTCTTTTTCAGTGTAACATGGTATTGTAGTGGTATTATGTCCAACAATTAAATGGCTTCATGTTCTAGGTCCAGTGATAGATCCAGCATCAGGTCCAGGCACAGTGATGTCTCCAGGCACAGTGATAGCTCCAGACACAGTGTCAGATACCAGCACAGCACCAGGTTCAGCCACGACTCCAGGTACAGCAGTGGCTCGAGGCACTCTGTCAGGTCCAGACATGATGACAGGTCCCGCCGCAGTGATGGGTCGAGGGACACGGTCAGGTCCAGACATGACAGATCCAGGGACACCGTCAGGCATGGTGAGTTGTCCAAAGGCCCCAAGTAATCAAAACCTTTATAATTCGACAAGTAGTATCGGTGCACCCCTAATTGTTACAATATGACAGATTTATTACTTCTCATCAAATTTATAGTCATTTGTCTTGGAAAGTTTTAATGCAAAGATATCACTTTGTAATATCTAAAACATACTTTGTTTCTTATTACAGGTGCTGATGCAGTGACTGAGAGGCCCACATGGACATTCCCGTTGCCAACACCAGGTAATTAGTTCTGATCTATTTCAATGAAGACAGGACACTGGCCAAGAAAACTGGGGCAAACTTTTTATTTGCAACACTTCTCTTCTGCCCTATCTCTCCTTTCGTTTGTTTATACTGTTCTCTGTCCTTGTCTCCTCTCCTATCAGGAGACAAACTGCTCTTTAATTATAGCAGTGTTCTGTATCATTGTAGGGTGGTGTCTATAATGTCAGATAACATTTATTTGTGTTAATATAGACATACTTTTTTTTCTAGTATACCAGAGGAAAGTCCTAACCATATTAATAGACATCCGCAATGAGGTGAGACGCATTGGCAGAGCTCAACCTGCCCCTTCAGCGGCCAGTCATGTTGACAGAATGGAGAACATGGAGGACTTCCAGAGAGAGGAGCAAGTCCTCGGGGATGTCCAGGCTTTTAATACCCTGGTAGGCTTTACAAGAGTCTGGAAGTAATGGACAGCATAACACAGTATAAGATACACTCGCACACTATTTATGTTCCTCTGGGGTATGTCAGTGAACGTTTTCATGGACTTATTCCAACAGGTGCTGCAACTTTCCCGTATTGGAGGGAAGGACCTAAAGGACTGTGTCCACAAAGTTCTTGATAGGTATGTTTCAACATACAGTACACTATGAATTAACCCTTGTGCGATGTTTGGGTGTGCTGTGGTTTTCAATATCTGAACAATTATTTGGTTAATTCTTCTAGGTGAGGGCCTTTTTTAGCTTAACACCTGAACCCTCTGTTATGTCATGTCAATGACATAATGGTTGAACATTAAGTGGAAATTAGTAGTATAAAGGGTTTATGTCATGTTCTACAAAACAATCCTAATCCTACTACATTATTAACATAAATGTAATTTGTTTTTCTGCAGGCTCTTCAGTAACAGCCTGATGGCACTGTTCAACATGAAGGGGAAAGGGAAAAAAGAGAAGACAGCCTTGGAGCAGACTACGACTTTTAGAGCAATAAAAGGTAAGCCCATATTTCATGTTGACCAGAAAAGTGGCACCCGCCAATCTGTAAATTAAATTGGGCAAAACATGTCCTTCCCTGTTGACATAAAAAAATACAATGCCAACTGTCTGCAGTTAATATATACATTTTAAATAACTGTGGTGGTTAGGTGTAGAAGGGAGCTTTGTATTAAACTAGCAGTGGATACAAGCAACACATTTTTCAATATTGGGACTCAGTTGTATTGTCACTTCCACGATACACACTAGGCAAAATAGCAAAATCCTGTTCTCCACAACTCATGGTGCTTCAAATTTAAAAACGATAGACACATTAAAAAGAGGCAAGGGCCGTTAAAAAACATAAAAAAAGTAGAGAGCAGACAGTGACACCATTGGTAAAAAAAATAAATGCTGATGCATTCAAAGTGCAATATAGATACAGCACTATTCAAAGTGCTATGCGTCTTGGTTTTGGGGGCAATATGGCAAGCAGTCAAGCTCTTGAACCCCTACCGGATGGCAGGAGTTCAACAAGATAATGGGAAGGATGGGAGGAGTCGGATCCACCTCGCTACTCCGACACCCCGGAGTTCCGACAGCCGGAATCTCCCAGGGACCGCCCGAAGGGGTCCCTGGTGGTGAGTGTGGAAGAGAACCAAGTGCTGCCGTCGAAAAAGAGCAGATCGACAAGGCTGCGTAGGCCTGTGGTGGCCGCGGGGCGCAATACCACCGGCGTCCCCCGGTCCCCATCGGGGGTCCATGGACCACCTCCGTGCCCAGGGACGGTGGCTCCCGGGGCAGGTAGAGCGGGCGGGCGCTCACCCGGCAGTGTGCCGCGAGGCACTGGGCTCCCTGGCCCTTCCCCTGTGTGAGCGGGGAAGGCAGGGGGAACCGCCGACTGGTGCCATCGGGTAGCTAGGGACCATGCCCGGGATGAGGCTCCATCCTGGGGCAGAGCCGGGGCGCCGAGGGGCCCGAAATCCTGGTTCTCTGAAAAAAATCGAAAATTCTTCTAAGTGCCCAGGGCCCTAGAGGAGGCCAGGACGACCCTTCCTGCCTCCGTCATTTTTCCTCCAGGGGCCCGGAAGGCCGACTGGTGCCATCGGGTAGCTAGGGACCATGCCCGGGATGAGGCTCCATCCTGGGGCAGAGCCGGGGCGCCGAGGGGCCCCAAATCCTGGTTCTCTGAAAAAAATCGAAAATTCTTCTAAGTGCCCAGGGCCCTAGAGGAGGCCAGGACGACCCTTCCTGCCTCCGTCATTTTTCCTCCAGGGGCCCGGAAGGCCGACTGGTGCCATCGGGTAGCTAGGGACCATGCCCGGGATGAGGCTCCATCCTGGGGCAGAGCCGGGGCGCCGAGGGGCCCGAAATCCTGGTTCTCTGAAAAAAATCGAAAATTCTTCTAAGTGCCCAGGGCCCTAGAGGAGGCCAGGATGAGCCTTCCTGCCTCCGTCATTTTTCCTCCAGGGGCCCGGAAGGCCGACCGGTGCCATCGGGTAGTTGTAGCCCAGGACAGAGGCATGGGTCCTGGGCAGGCGACGGGTCCGGAGGGGCCCCGAGTCATGGTTCTCCAAAAAATTGAAAAATCGCGCCGAGTGCTGGCATGGGCTCCAGGGGTCCCCGGGGACCCCCTGGAGGACCCCCGGCCGAAAACCTCAACCTTTTTCGGGCGCTAAGAGCTTGTCGATCGGCTCTTTTTGGGGCTAAAATCCTGGAGCTTTCGGAAAAAAGCCGGGATTTCTTCAGAGTCCAGAGCTCCCAAGGAGCTCTGAGCTCCGCCATGGCTCCCTCCTTTGAAATTCTCTCTCGGGAGTCTCGGCCACTTTTGCCAGCGGATAGCTAGGGACCATGCCCCACGAAGGGGCACCCTCCTGGGGTGGCGGCGGGGCGGCGAGACGCCCCGGATCCTGGAGCTTTCGGAAAAAAGCCGGGATTTCTTCAGAGTCCAGAGCTCCCAAGGAGCTCTGAGCTCCGCCATGGCTCCCTCCTTTGAAATTCTCTCTCGGGAGTCTCGGCCACTTTTGCCAGCGGATAGCTAGGGACCATGCCCCACGAAGGGGCACCCTCCTGGGGTGGCGGCGGGGCGGCGAGACGCCCCGGATCCTGGAGCTTTCGGAAAAAAGCCGGGATTTCTTCAGAGTCCAGAGCTCCCAAGAAGCTCTGGGTTCCGCCACGGCCTCCTCCTTTGAAATTCTCTCCCGGGACTCCCAGCCACTGGTGCCAGCGGATAGCTAGGGACCATGCCCCACGAAGGGGCACCCTCCTGGGGTGGCGGCGGGGCGGCGAGACGCCCCGAATCCTGGAGCTTTCGGAAAAAAGCCGGGATTTCTTCAGAGTCCAGAACTCCCAAGGAGCTCTGAGCTCCGCCATGGCTCCCTCCTTTGAAATTCTCTCTCGGGAGTCTCGGCCACTTTTGCCAGCGGATAGCTAGGGACCATGCCCCACGAAGGGGCACCCTCCTGGGGTGGCGGCGGGGCGGCGAGACGCCCCGAATCCTGGAGCTTTCGGAAAAAAGCCGGGATTTCTTCAGAGTCCAGAGCTCCCAAGGAGCTCTGAGCTCCGCCATGGCTCCCTCCTTTGAAATTCTCTCTCGGGAGTCTCGGCCACTTTTGCCAGCGGATAGCTAGGGACCATGCCCCACGAAGGGGCACCCTCCTGGGGTGGCGGCGGGGCGGCGAGACGCCCCGAATCCTGGAGCTTTCGGAAAAAAGCCGGGATTTCTTCAGAGTCCAGAGCTCCCAAGGAGCTCTGAGCTCCGCCATGGCTCCCTCCTTTGAAATTCTCTCTCGGGAGTCTCGGCCACTTTTGCCAGCGGATAGCTAGGGACCATGCCCGAGAACGGGGCATGGTCCCGGGGCAGTGTGGGCGCCGCGAGGCGCCCCTTTGTCCTGGATCTCCGCGTGGTACCTCCCCGTCCCCACTCCGGGGCCCTGGAGGCGCCCGGCTCGCCCTTGCCTCCCTCCTTTGAAAAAGTCTCCCGGTAGTCTCGGCCACTTTTGCCAGAACGAGTGTATGGAACCGGCGTGCGGACGCCGAGGCTGGGGCCGACGGCGAGGCTCCGTCTCGGGGCCGCCCGGGCGGGCCGAGCCGGGCGCCGGTGATGGTGGCCATGGGTCCCTTTCCCCCTCCCCGATAGGGGGGAAAGAACCAGGAAATTGGACGCCACAGTGGCCATCGGGTGTATGGGAAGAGAGAGGCCTCCGGTCGGGCACGGCCGGGCGGCCGTGCGCCCTGGAGCTCCTCCGCGAGCCCGGGAGAAGATGGGCTATTCCGTGGCCCCCTCCTTTGAAATTCTCTCCCGGGCAGACCGGCAACTCGTGCCAGCTCGAGTGTATGGAACCGGCGTGCGGGCGCCGAGGCCGGGCCGAGAGAGAGGCCTCGGGTCGGGCGCGCCGCCTCGGCCGGGCGCCCTGGAGGTCTCTGGAGCCCAGGAGGTCCTGGGCTCCGCCATGGCCCCCTCCTTTGAAATTCTCTCCCGGTAGTCTCGGCAACTTTTCCCAGAACGAGTTTATGGACCAGCGTGCGGACGTTGGGGACGGAACGCAGGCCCGCACGGAGGGCCTGCCGGGGGTCGCTAGGCACGGCGACCCCCGGGAACCGTGGTGGAACCACCACCGCGGGACCCACTGACCGACTGGCAAACGAAGCCCGCCTCTTGCAAGGGCCCCGCCGGCACCTCGTGTGCTCCGGCGGATGCTGCTTGCAGCCTGCGGGCCCGAACAGGCGCGGAGGAACCACGTGCGGAGAGGCCTCGGTGGTCTCTTCTCCGCACTCCTCCGCGGCCGACCCCGTCCTAGCGAGACCGAGACGCCCCGTCTGCCCTAGCTGTCCTGCCACGGACCGCCCGAGGGCCCCCGCTGTCGGCCTGGCCTCGAGCCCCCTCACCGGGGCTCGGCGAGGAGATCCGTATGCAGCGGGGGCGCGAAGGCGCGCTCCGGAGACTCCGTTTCTCAAACCCTGCCCGCGTCGCGTACTCCGGCGACCGACCAAACAGCTGCGTACCGGGCCATGGACTGCCGATCCACCGTAACACGCTTTCGACCGGCTGGGTGGTAAAGGCGGACCGCGGTGACCGTCGCAGTGCACGCCTCCGGGAGAGAGCCGCCCGCCCCTCTCGCGGGGGGCCTCGGGCGGAAGCTCCGCGGACCGGCAACCCCACGGCGCGCGCCTCAGCTGGGCGCGACGTCCGCGGCGGAACAGGAGGCCTACCTGGTTGATCCTGCCAGTAGCATATGCTTGTCTTAAAGGGCGCTGCAGACCTGTCTGAGTTGGGCGTGCAGGCACTGCCAAGTGCCCACGCCGGGACAGTACCTTATATGGGTGTAGAACACATAGGTGGTGCACGCAGGAGTTGGGTAAACCAGAGTCCCCGATAGTACGCCCGCAAGGCAAGTTACCTTGATGGGGTTGGGGGTGGGGAAACTTGACATGAACCTGCGAGCAGCTACGTATCTATGTGGGTCGTGCCCGGCGCCCCGGCTGTCCCGCAACTCAGCAGTGGCTGCGCCCGAGCTGTTCGAACGAGATTCCCCCTGTCTTGCAACAGACCGCCCGAGGGCCCCCCGCGGTCGGCCTCGCCTTTGGCGAGGAGATCCGTATGCCTTGGGGGCGCCCGAATCAACCGAACGAGATTGCCACTGTCCCCTACCTAGCGAAACCATATAGCCGAGGGAAGAAGACAGTCCTCAGCGAGGAAACAAGACCCTGCTAACGGGCATTATAAATACTTTTGCAGCAGCGCTTGTACCACCAGGTACCTGCGGTCCGTAGGCCGCGGGACCCCCCGACTTATCGCCCGCCGAGGGGTGCTTAAGAGTGGGTCCGCGGGACCGGCCGGTGAGCCGGGTCCGACGCGCTAAGTCCATAATAGTCCCATGGGCGCGCGTCGGCGTTTGTACTACCAGGTCCACGCGGAGCTTTGGCCGCGGCCTGTCAGTCCACTTAACGCCCGCTGAGGGGTGCTTAAGAGTGGGTCCACGGGACCGCCTGGAGAGCCGGGTGTCCCCCGGAGGCGGGGGTCCCCCGGACCGGAGCCAGTACCCAGCCTCGGGGCTCCCTGGGCCGGGTCGAGGCCTCGCCGGGGGTCCCCGGTCCGAGTCTGACGGCTGTTTTTCTGGCTGTCGGAACTCCGGGGTGTCGGAGTAGCGAGGTGGATCCCAGGGGGATCCACCTCGCTACTCCGACACCCCGGAGTTCCGACAGCCGGAATCTCCCAGGGACCGCCCGAAGGGGTCCCTGGTGGTGAGTGTGGAAGAGAACCAAGTGCTGCCGTCGAAAAAGAGCAGATCGACAAGGCTGCGTAGGCCTGTGGTGGCCGCGGGGCGCAATACCACCGGCGTCCCCCGGTCCCCATCGGGGGTCCATGGACCACCTCCGTGCCCAGGGACGGTGGCTCCCGGGGCAGGTAGAGCGGGCGGGCGCTCACCCGGCAGTGTGCCGCGAGGCACTGGGCTCCCTGGCCCTTCCCCTGTGTGAGCGGGGAAGGCAGGGGGAACCGCCGACTGGTGCCATCGGGTAGCTAGGGACCATGCCCGGGATGAGGCTCCATCCTGGGGCAGAGCCGGGGCGCCGAGGGGCCCGAAATCCTGGTTCTCTGAAAAAAATCGAAAATTCTTCTAAGTGCCCAGGGCCCTAGAGGAGGCCAGGACGACCCTTCCTGCCTCCGTCATTTTTCCTCCAGGGGCCCGGAAGGCCGACTGGTGCCATCGGGTAGCTAGGGACCATGCCCGGGATGAGGCTCCATCCTGGGGCAGAGCCGGGGCGCCGAGGGGCCCCAAATCCTGGTTCTCTGAAAAAAATCGAAAATTCTTCTAAGTGCCCAGGGCCCTAGAGGAGGCCAGGACGACCCTTCCTGCCTCCGTCATTTTTCCTCCAGGGGCCCGGAAGGCCGACTGGTGCCATCGGGTAGCTAGGGACCATGCCCGGGATGAGGCTCCATCCTGGGGCAGAGCCGGGGCGCCGAGGGGCCCGAAATCCTGGTTCTCTGAAAAAAATCGAAAATTCTTCTAAGTGCCCAGGGCCCTAGAGGAGGCCAGGATGAGCCTTCCTGCCTCCGTCATTTTTCCTCCAGGGGCCCGGAAGGCCGACCGGTGCCATCGGGTAGTTGTAGCCCAGGACAGAGGCATGGGTCCTGGGCAGGCGACGGGTCCGGAGGGGCCCCGAGTCATGGTTCTCCAAAAAATTGAAAAATCGCGCCGAGTGCTGGCATGGGCTCCAGGGGTCCCCGGGGACCCCCTGGAGGACCCCCGGCCGAAAACCTCAACCTTTTTCGGGCGCTAAGAGCTTGTCGATCGGCTCTTTTTGGGGCTAAAATCCTGGAGCTTTCGGAAAAAAGCCGGGATTTCTTCAGAGTCCAGAGCTCCCAAGGAGCTCTGAGCTCCGCCATGGCTCCCTCCTTTGAAATTCTCTCTCGGGAGTCTCGGCCACTTTTGCCAGCGGATAGCTAGGGACCATGCCCCACGAAGGGGCACCCTCCTGGGGTGGCGGCGGGGCGGCGAGACGCCCCGGATCCTGGAGCTTTCGGAAAAAAGCCGGGATTTCTTCAGAGTCCAGAGCTCCCAAGGAGCTCTGAGCTCCGCCATGGCTCCCTCCTTTGAAATTCTCTCTCGGGAGTCTCGGCCACTTTTGCCAGCGGATAGCTAGGGACCATGCCCCACGAAGGGGCACCCTCCTGGGGTGGCGGCGGGGCGGCGAGACGCCCCGGATCCTGGAGCTTTCGGAAAAAAGCCGGGATTTCTTCAGAGTCCAGAGCTCCCAAGAAGCTCTGGGTTCCGCCACGGCCTCCTCCTTTGAAATTCTCTCCCGGGACTCCCAGCCACTGGTGCCAGCGGATAGCTAGGGACCATGCCCCACGAAGGGGCACCCTCCTGGGGTGGCGGCGGGGCGGCGAGACGCCCCGAATCCTGGAGCTTTCGGAAAAAAGCCGGGATTTCTTCAGAGTCCAGAGCTCCCAAGGAGCTCTGAGCTCCGCCATGGCTCCCTCCTTTGAAATTCTCTCTCGGGAGTCTCGGCCACTTTTGCCAGCGGATAGCTAGGGACCATGCCCCACGAAGGGGCACCCTCCTGGGGTGGCGGCGGGGCGGCGAGACGCCCCGAATCCTGGAGCTTTCGGAAAAAAGCCGGGATTTCTTCAGAGTCCAGAGCTCCCAAGGAGCTCTGAGCTCCGCCATGGCTCCCTCCTTTGAAATTCTCTCTCGGGAGTCTCGGCCACTTTTGCCAGCGGATAGCTAGGGACCATGCCCCACGAAGGGGCACCCTCCTGGGGTGGCGGCGGGGCGGCGAGACGCCCCGGATCCTGGAGCTTTCGGAAAAAAGCCGGGATTTCTTCAGAGTCCAGAGCTCCCAAGAAGCTCTGGGTTCCGCCACGGCCTCCTCCTTTGAAATTCTCTCCCGGGACTCCCAGCCACTGGTGCCAGCGGATAGCTAGGGACCATGCCCCACGAAGGGGCACCCTCCTGGGGTGGCGGCGGGGCGGCGAGACGCCCCGAATCCTGGAGCTTTCGGAAAAAAGCCGGGATTTCTTCAGAGTCCAGAACTCCCAAGGAGCTCTGAGCTCCGCCATGGCTCCCTCCTTTGAAATTCTCTCTCGGGAGTCTCGGCCACTTTTGCCAGCGGATAGCTAGGGACCATGCCCCACGAAGGGGCACCCTCCTGGGGTGGCGGCGGGGCGGCGAGACGCCCCGAATCCTGGAGCTTTCGGAAAAAAGCCGGGATTTCTTCAGAGTCCAGAGCTCCCAAGGAGCTCTGAGCTCCGCCATGGCTCCCTCCTTTGAAATTCTCTCTCGGGAGTCTCGGCCACTTTTGCCAGCGGATAGCTAGGGACCATGCCCCACGAAGGGGCACCCTCCTGGGGTGGCGGCGGGGCGGCGAGACGCCCCGAATCCTGGAGCTTTCGGAAAAAAGCCGGGATTTCTTCAGAGTCCAGAGCTCCCAAGGAGCTCTGAGCTCCGCCATGGCTCCCTCCTTTGAAATTCTCTCTCGGGAGTCTCGGCCACTTTTGCCAGCGGATAGCTAGGGACCATGCCCCACGAAGGGGCACCCTCCTGGGGTGGCGGCGGGGCGGCGAGACGCCCCGAATCCTGGAGCTTTCGGAAAAAAGCCGGGATTTCTTCAGAGTCCAGAGCTCCCAAGGAGCTCTGAGCTCCGCCATGGCTCCCTCCTTTGAAATTCTCTCTCGGGAGTCTCGGCCACTTTTGCCAGCGGATAGCTAGGGACCATGCCCGAGAACGGGGCATGGTCCCGGGGCAGTGTGGGCGCCGCGAGGCGCCCCTTTGTCCTGGATCTCCGCGTGGTACCTCCCCGTCCCCACTCCGGGGCCCTGGAGGCGCCCGGCTCGCCCTTGCCTCCCTCCTTTGAAAAAGTCTCCCGGTAGTCTCGGCCACTTTTGCCAGAACGAGTGTATGGAACCGGCGTGCGGACGCCGAGGCTGGGGCCGACGGCGAGGCTCCGTCTCGGGGCCGCCCGGGCGGGCCGAGCCGGGCGCCGGTGATGGTGGCCATGGGTCCCTTTCCCCCTCCCCGATAGGGGGGAAAGAACCAGGAAATTGGACGCCACAGTGGCCATCGGGTGTATGGGAAGAGAGAGGCCTCCGGTCGGGCACGGCCGGGCGGCCGTGCGCCCTGGAGCTCCTCCGCGAGCCCGGGAGAAGATGGGCTATTCCGTGGCCCCCTCCTTTGAAATTCTCTCCCGGGCAGACCGGCAACTCGTGCCAGCTCGAGTGTATGGAACCGGCGTGCGGGCGCCGAGGCCGGGCCGAGAGAGAGGCCTCGGGTCGGGCGCGCCGCCTCGGCCGGGCGCCCTGGAGGTCTCTGGAGCCCAGGAGGTCCTGGGCTCCGCCATGGCCCCCTCCTTTGAAATTCTCTCCCGGTAGTCTCGGCAACTTTTCCCAGAACGAGTTTATGGACCAGCGTGCGGACGTTGGGGACGGAACGCAGGCCCGCACGGAGGGCCTGCCGGGGGTCGCTAGGCACGGCGACCCCCGGGAACCGTGGTGGAACCACCACCGCGGGACCCACTGACCGACTGGCAAACGAAGCCCGCCTCTTGCAAGGGCCCCGCCGGCACCTCGTGTGCTCCGGCGGATGCTGCTTGCAGCCTGCGGGCCCGAACAGGCGCGGAGGAACCACGTGCGGAGAGGCCTCGGTGGTCTCTTCTCCGCACTCCTCCGCGGCCGACCCCGTCCTAGCGAGACCGAGACGCCCCGTCTGCCCTAGCTGTCCTGCCACGGACCGCCCGAGGGCCCCCGCTGTCGGCCTGGCCTCGAGCCCCCTCACCGGGGCTCGGCGAGGAGATCCGTATGCAGCGGGGGCGCGAAGGCGCGCTCCGGAGACTCCGTTTCTCAAACCCTGCCCGCGTCGCGTACTCCGGCGACCGACCAAACAGCTGCGTACCGGGCCATGGACTGCCGATCCACCGTAACACGCTTTCGACCGGCTGGGTGGTAAAGGCGGACCGCGGTGACCGTCGCAGTGCACGCCTCCGGGAGAGAGCCGCCCGCCCCTCTCGCGGGGGGCCTCGGGCGGAAGCTCCGCGGACCGGCAACCCCACGGCGCGCGCCTCAGCTGGGCGCGACGTCCGCGGCGGAACAGGAGGCCTACCTGGTTGATCCTGCCAGTAGCATATGCTTGTCTTAAAGGGCGCTGCAGACCTGTCTGAGTTGGGCGTGCAGGCACTGCCAAGTGCCCACGCCGGGACAGTACCTTATATGGGTGTAGAACACATAGGTGGTGCACGCAGGAGTTGGGTAAACCAGAGTCCCCGATAGTACGCCCGCAAGGCAAGTTACCTTGATGGGGTTGGGGGTGGGGAAACTTGACATGAACCTGCGAGCAGCTACGTATCTATGTGGGTCGTGCCCGGCGCCCCGGCTGTCCCGCAACTCAGCAGTGGCTGCGCCCGAGCTGTTCGAACGAGATTCCCCCTGTCTTGCAACAGACCGCCCGAGGGCCCCCCGCGGTCGGCCTCGCCTTTGGCGAGGAGATCCGTATGCCTTGGGGGCGCCCGAATCAACCGAACGAGATTGCCACTGTCCCCTACCTAGCGAAACCATATAGCCGAGGGAAGAAGACAGTCCTCAGCGAGGAAACAAGACCCTGCTAACGGGCATTATAAATACTTTTGCAGCAGCGCTTGTACCACCAGGTACCTGCGGTCCGTAGGCCGCGGGACCCCCCGACTTATCGCCCGCCGAGGGGTGCTTAAGAGTGGGTCCGCGGGACCGGCCGGTGAGCCGGGTCCGACGCGCTAAGTCCATAATAGTCCCATGGGCGCGCGTCGGCGTTTGTACTACCAGGTCCACGCGGAGCTTTGGCCGCGGCCTGTCAGTCCACTTAACGCCCGCTGAGGGGTGCTTAAGAGTGGGTCCACGGGACCGCCTGGAGAGCCGGGTGTCCCCCGGAGGCGGGGGTCCCCCGGACCGGAGCCAGTACCCAGCCTCGGGGCTCCCTGGGCCGGGTCGAGGCCTCGCCGGGGGTCCCCGGTCCGAGTCTGACGGCTGTTTTTCTGGCTGTCGGAACTCCGGGGTGTCGGAGTAGCGAGGTGGATCCCAGGGGGATCCACCTCGCTACTCCGACACCCCGGAGTTCCGACAGCCGGAATCTCCCAGGGACCGCCCGAAGGGGTCCCTGGTGGTGAGTGTGGAAGAGAACCAAGTGCTGCCGTCGAAAAAGAGCAGATCGACAAGGCTGCGTAGGCCTGTGGTGGCCGCGGGGCGCAATACCACCGGCGTCCCCCGGTCCCCATCGGGGGTCCATGGACCACCTCCGTGCCCAGGGACGGTGGCTCCCGGGGCAGGTAGAGCGGGCGGGCGCTCACCCGGCAGTGTGCCGCGAGGCACTGGGCTCCCTGGCCCTTCCCCTGTGTGAGCGGGGAAGGCAGGGGGAACCGCCGACTGGTGCCATCGGGTAGCTAGGGACCATGCCCGGGATGAGGCTCCATCCTGGGGCAGAGCCGGGGCGCCGAGGGGCCCGAAATCCTGGTTCTCTGAAAAAAATCGAAAATTCTTCTAAGTGCCCAGGGCCCTAGAGGAGGCCAGGACGACCCTTCCTGCCTCCGTCATTTTTCCTCCAGGGGCCCGGAAGGCCGACTGGTGCCATCGGGTAGCTAGGGACCATGCCCGGGATGAGGCTCCATCCTGGGGCAGAGCCGGGGCGCCGAGGGGCCCCAAATCCTGGTTCTCTGAAAAAAATCGAAAATTCTTCTAAGTGCCCAGGGCCCTAGAGGAGGCCAGGACGACCCTTCCTGCCTCCGTCATTTTTCCTCCAGGGGCCCGGAAGGCCGACTGGTGCCATCGGGTAGCTAGGGACCATGCCCGGGATGAGGCTCCATCCTGGGGCAGAGCCGGGGCGCCGAGGGGCCCGAAATCCTGGTTCTCTGAAAAAAATCGAAAATTCTTCTAAGTGCCCAGGGCCCTAGAGGAGGCCAGGATGAGCCTTCCTGCCTCCGTCATTTTTCCTCCAGGGGCCCGGAAGGCCGACCGGTGCCATCGGGTAGTTGTAGCCCAGGACAGAGGCATGGGTCCTGGGCAGGCGACGGGTCCGGAGGGGCCCCGAGTCATGGTTCTCCAAAAAATTGAAAAATCGCGCCGAGTGCTGGCATGGGCTCCAGGGGTCCCCGGGGACCCCCTGGAGGACCCCCGGCCGAAAACCTCAACCTTTTTCGGGCGCTAAGAGCTTGTCGATCGGCTCTTTTTGGGGCTAAAATCCTGGAGCTTTCGGAAAAAAGCCGGGATTTCTTCAGAGTCCAGAGCTCCCAAGGAGCTCTGAGCTCCGCCATGGCTCCCTCCTTTGAAATTCTCTCTCGGGAGTCTCGGCCACTTTTGCCAGCGGATAGCTAGGGACCATGCCCCACGAAGGGGCACCCTCCTGGGGTGGCGGCGGGGCGGCGAGACGCCCCGGATCCTGGAGCTTTCGGAAAAAAGCCGGGATTTCTTCAGAGTCCAGAGCTCCCAAGGAGCTCTGAGCTCCGCCATGGCTCCCTCCTTTGAAATTCTCTCTCGGGAGTCTCGGCCACTTTTGCCAGCGGATAGCTAGGGACCATGCCCCACGAAGGGGCACCCTCCTGGGGTGGCGGCGGGGCGGCGAGACGCCCCGGATCCTGGAGCTTTCGGAAAAAAGCCGGGATTTCTTCAGAGTCCAGAGCTCCCAAGAAGCTCTGGGTTCCGCCACGGCCTCCTCCTTTGAAATTCTCTCCCGGGACTCCCAGCCACTGGTGCCAGCGGATAGCTAGGGACCATGCCCCACGAAGGGGCACCCTCCTGGGGTGGCGGCGGGGCGGCGAGACGCCCCGAATCCTGGAGCTTTCGGAAAAAAGCCGGGATTTCTTCAGAGTCCAGAGCTCCCAAGGAGCTCTGAGCTCCGCCATGGCTCCCTCCTTTGAAATTCTCTCTCGGGAGTCTCGGCCACTTTTGCCAGCGGATAGCTAGGGACCATGCCCCACGAAGGGGCACCCTCCTGGGGTGGCGGCGGGGCGGCGAGACGCCCCGAATCCTGGAGCTTTCGGAAAAAAGCCGGGATTTCTTCAGAGTCCAGAGCTCCCAAGGAGCTCTGAGCTCCGCCATGGCTCCCTCCTTTGAAATTCTCTCTCGGGAGTCTCGGCCACTTTTGCCAGCGGATAGCTAGGGACCATGCCCCACGAAGGGGCACCCTCCTGGGGTGGCGGCGGGGCGGCGAGACGCCCCGGATCCTGGAGCTTTCGGAAAAAAGCCGGGATTTCTTCAGAGTCCAGAGCTCCCAAGAAGCTCTGGGTTCCGCCACGGCCTCCTCCTTTGAAATTCTCTCCCGGGACTCCCAGCCACTGGTGCCAGCGGATAGCTAGGGACCATGCCCCACGAAGGGGCACCCTCCTGGGGTGGCGGCGGGGCGGCGAGACGCCCCGAATCCTGGAGCTTTCGGAAAAAAGCCGGGATTTCTTCAGAGTCCAGAACTCCCAAGGAGCTCTGAGCTCCGCCATGGCTCCCTCCTTTGAAATTCTCTCTCGGGAGTCTCGGCCACTTTTGCCAGCGGATAGCTAGGGACCATGCCCCACGAAGGGGCACCCTCCTGGGGTGGCGGCGGGGCGGCGAGACGCCCCGAATCCTGGAGCTTTCGGAAAAAAGCCGGGATTTCTTCAGAGTCCAGAGCTCCCAAGGAGCTCTGAGCTCCGCCATGGCTCCCTCCTTTGAAATTCTCTCTCGGGAGTCTCGGCCACTTTTGCCAGCGGATAGCTAGGGACCATGCCCCACGAAGGGGCACCCTCCTGGGGTGGCGGCGGGGCGGCGAGACGCCCCGAATCCTGGAGCTTTCGGAAAAAAGCCGGGATTTCTTCAGAGTCCAGAGCTCCCAAGGAGCTCTGAGCTCCGCCATGGCTCCCTCCTTTGAAATTCTCTCTCGGGAGTCTCGGCCACTTTTGCCAGCGGATAGCTAGGGACCATGCCCCACGAAGGGGCACCCTCCTGGGGTGGCGGCGGGGCGGCGAGACGCCCCGAATCCTGGAGCTTTCGGAAAAAAGCCGGGATTTCTTCAGAGTCCAGAGCTCCCAAGGAGCTCTGAGCTCCGCCATGGCTCCCTCCTTTGAAATTCTCTCTCGGGAGTCTCGGCCACTTTTGCCAGCGGATAGCTAGGGACCATGCCCGAGAACGGGGCATGGTCCCGGGGCAGTGTGGGCGCCGCGAGGCGCCCCTTTGTCCTGGATCTCCGCGTGGTACCTCCCCGTCCCCACTCCGGGGCCCTGGAGGCGCCCGGCTCGCCCTTGCCTCCCTCCTTTGAAAAAGTCTCCCGGTAGTCTCGGCCACTTTTGCCAGAACGAGTGTATGGAACCGGCGTGCGGACGCCGAGGCTGGGGCCGACGGCGAGGCTCCGTCTCGGGGCCGCCCGGGCGGGCCGAGCCGGGCGCCGGTGATGGTGGCCATGGGTCCCTTTCCCCCTCCCCGATAGGGGGGAAAGAACCAGGAAATTGGACGCCACAGTGGCCATCGGGTGTATGGGAAGAGAGAGGCCTCCGGTCGGGCACGGCCGGGCGGCCGTGCGCCCTGGAGCTCCTCCGCGAGCCCGGGAGAAGATGGGCTATTCCGTGGCCCCCTCCTTTGAAATTCTCTCCCGGGCAGACCGGCAACTCGTGCCAGCTCGAGTGTATGGAACCGGCGTGCGGGCGCCGAGGCCGGGCCGAGAGAGAGGCCTCGGGTCGGGCGCGCCGCCTCGGCCGGGCGCCCTGGAGGTCTCTGGAGCCCAGGAGGTCCTGGGCTCCGCCATGGCCCCCTCCTTTGAAATTCTCTCCCGGTAGTCTCGGCAACTTTTCCCAGAACGAGTTTATGGACCAGCGTGCGGACGTTGGGGACGGAACGCAGGCCCGCACGGAGGGCCTGCCGGGGGTCGCTAGGCACGGCGACCCCCGGGAACCGTGGTGGAACCACCACCGCGGGACCCACTGACCGACTGGCAAACGAAGCCCGCCTCTTGCAAGGGCCCCGCCGGCACCTCGTGTGCTCCGGCGGATGCTGCTTGCAGCCTGCGGGCCCGAACAGGCGCGGAGGAACCACGTGCGGAGAGGCCTCGGTGGTCTCTTCTCCGCACTCCTCCGCGGCCGACCCCGTCCTAGCGAGACCGAGACGCCCCGTCTGCCCTAGCTGTCCTGCCACGGACCGCCCGAGGGCCCCCGCTGTCGGCCTGGCCTCGAGCCCCCTCACCGGGGCTCGGCGAGGAGATCCGTATGCAGCGGGGGCGCGAAGGCGCGCTCCGGAGACTCCGTTTCTCAAACCCTGCCCGCGTCGCGTACTCCGGCGACCGACCAAACAGCTGCGTACCGGGCCATGGACTGCCGATCCACCGTAACACGCTTTCGACCGGCTGGGTGGTAAAGGCGGACCGCGGTGACCGTCGCAGTGCACGCCTCCGGGAGAGAGCCGCCCGCCCCTCTCGCGGGGGGCCTCGGGCGGAAGCTCCGCGGACCGGCAACCCCACGGCGCGCGCCTCAGCTGGGCGCGACGTCCGCGGCGGAACAGGAGGCCTACCTGGTTGATCCTGCCAGTAGCATATGCTTGTCTTAAAGGGCGCTGCAGACCTGTCTGAGTTGGGCGTGCAGGCACTGCCAAGTGCCCACGCCGGGACAGTACCTTATATGGGTGTAGAACACATAGGTGGTGCACGCAGGAGTTGGGTAAACCAGAGTCCCCGATAGTACGCCCGCAAGGCAAGTTACCTTGATGGGGTTGGGGGTGGGGAAACTTGACATGAACCTGCGAGCAGCTACGTATCTATGTGGGTCGTGCCCGGCGCCCCGGCTGTCCCGCAACTCAGCAGTGGCTGCGCCCGAGCTGTTCGAACGAGATTCCCCCTGTCTTGCAACAGACCGCCCGAGGGCCCCCCGCGGTCGGCCTCGCCTTTGGCGAGGAGATCCGTATGCCTTGGGGGCGCCCGAATCAACCGAACGAGATTGCCACTGTCCCCTACCTAGCGAAACCATATAGCCGAGGGAAGAAGACAGTCCTCAGCGAGGAAACAAGACCCTGCTAACGGGCATTATAAATACTTTTGCAGCAGCGCTTGTACCACCAGGTACCTGCGGTCCGTAGGCCGCGGGACCCCCCGACTTATCGCCCGCCGAGGGGTGCTTAAGAGTGGGTCCGCGGGACCGGCCGGTGAGCCGGGTCCGACGCGCTAAGTCCATAATAGTCCCATGGGCGCGCGTCGGCGTTTGTACTACCAGGTCCACGCGGAGCTTTGGCCGCGGCCTGTCAGTCCACTTAACGCCCGCTGAGGGGTGCTTAAGAGTGGGTCCACGGGACCGCCTGGAGAGCCGGGTGTCCCCCGGAGGCGGGGGTCCCCCGGACCGGAGCCAGTACCCAGCCTCGGGGCTCCCTGGGCCGGGTCGAGGCCTCGCCGGGGGTCCCCGGTCCGAGTCTGACGGCTGTTTTTCTGGCTGTCGGAACTCCGGGGTGTCGGAGTAGCGAGGTGGATCCCAGGGGGATCCACCTCGCTACTCCGACACCCCGGAGTTCCGACAGCCGGAATCTCCCAGGGACCGCCCGAAGGGGTCCCTGGTGGTGAGTGTGGAAGAGAACCAAGTGCTGCCGTCGAAAAAGAGCAGATCGACAAGGCTGCGTAGGCCTGTGGTGGCCGCGGGGCGCAATACCACCGGCGTCCCCCGGTCCCCATCGGGGGTCCATGGACCACCTCCGTGCCCAGGGACGGTGGCTCCCGGGGCAGGTAGAGCGGGCGGGCGCTCACCCGGCAGTGTGCCGCGAGGCACTGGGCTCCCTGGCCCTTCCCCTGTGTGAGCGGGGAAGGCAGGGGGAACCGCCGACTGGTGCCATCGGGTAGCTAGGGACCATGCCCGGGATGAGGCTCCATCCTGGGGCAGAGCCGGGGCGCCGAGGGGCCCGAAATCCTGGTTCTCTGAAAAAAATCGAAAATTCTTCTAAGTGCCCAGGGCCCTAGAGGAGGCCAGGACGACCCTTCCTGCCTCCGTCATTTTTCCTCCAGGGGCCCGGAAGGCCGACTGGTGCCATCGGGTAGCTAGGGACCATGCCCGGGATGAGGCTCCATCCTGGGGCAGAGCCGGGGCGCCGAGGGGCCCCAAATCCTGGTTCTCTGAAAAAAATCGAAAATTCTTCTAAGTGCCCAGGGCCCTAGAGGAGGCCAGGACGACCCTTCCTGCCTCCGTCATTTTTCCTCCAGGGGCCCGGAAGGCCGACTGGTGCCATCGGGTAGCTAGGGACCATGCCCGGGATGAGGCTCCATCCTGGGGCAGAGCCGGGGCGCCGAGGGGCCCGAAATCCTGGTTCTCTGAAAAAAATCGAAAATTCTTCTAAGTGCCCAGGGCCCTAGAGGAGGCCAGGATGAGCCTTCCTGCCTCCGTCATTTTTCCTCCAGGGGCCCGGAAGGCCGACCGGTGCCATCGGGTAGTTGTAGCCCAGGACAGAGGCATGGGTCCTGGGCAGGCGACGGGTCCGGAGGGGCCCCGAGTCATGGTTCTCCAAAAAATTGAAAAATCGCGCCGAGTGCTGGCATGGGCTCCAGGGGTCCCCGGGGACCCCCTGGAGGACCCCCGGCCGAAAACCTCAACCTTTTTCGGGCGCTAAGAGCTTGTCGATCGGCTCTTTTTGGGGCTAAAATCCTGGAGCTTTCGGAAAAAAGCCGGGATTTCTTCAGAGTCCAGAGCTCCCAAGGAGCTCTGAGCTCCGCCATGGCTCCCTCCTTTGAAATTCTCTCTCGGGAGTCTCGGCCACTTTTGCCAGCGGATAGCTAGGGACCATGCCCCACGAAGGGGCACCCTCCTGGGGTGGCGGCGGGGCGGCGAGACGCCCCGGATCCTGGAGCTTTCGGAAAAAAGCCGGGATTTCTTCAGAGTCCAGAGCTCCCAAGGAGCTCTGAGCTCCGCCATGGCTCCCTCCTTTGAAATTCTCTCTCGGGAGTCTCGGCCACTTTTGCCAGCGGATAGCTAGGGACCATGCCCCACGAAGGGGCACCCTCCTGGGGTGGCGGCGGGGCGGCGAGACGCCCCGGATCCTGGAGCTTTCGGAAAAAAGCCGGGATTTCTTCAGAGTCCAGAGCTCCCAAGAAGCTCTGGGTTCCGCCACGGCCTCCTCCTTTGAAATTCTCTCCCGGGACTCCCAGCCACTGGTGCCAGCGGATAGCTAGGGACCATGCCCCACGAAGGGGCACCCTCCTGGGGTGGCGGCGGGGCGGCGAGACGCCCCGAATCCTGGAGCTTTCGGAAAAAAGCCGGGATTTCTTCAGAGTCCAGAACTCCCAAGGAGCTCTGAGCTCCGCCATGGCTCCCTCCTTTGAAATTCTCTCTCGGGAGTCTCGGCCACTTTTGCCAGCGGATAGCTAGGGACCATGCCCCACGAAGGGGCACCCTCCTGGGGTGGCGGCGGGGCGGCGAGACGCCCCGAATCCTGGAGCTTTCGGAAAAAAGCCGGGATTTCTTCAGAGTCCAGAGCTCCCAAGGAGCTCTGAGCTCCGCCATGGCTCCCTCCTTTGAAATTCTCTCTCGGGAGTCTCGGCCACTTTTGCCAGCGGATAGCTAGGGACCATGCCCCACGAAGGGGCACCCTCCTGGGGTGGCGGCGGGGCGGCGAGACGCCCCGAATCCTGGAGCTTTCGGAAAAAAGCCGGGATTTCTTCAGAGTCCAGAGCTCCCAAGGAGCTCTGAGCTCCGCCATGGCTCCCTCCTTTGAAATTCTCTCTCGGGAGTCTCGGCCACTTTTGCCAGCGGATAGCTAGGGACCATGCCCGAGAACGGGGCATGGTCCCGGGGCAGTGTGGGCGCCGCGAGGCGCCCCTTTGTCCTGGATCTCCGCGTGGTACCTCCCCGTCCCCACTCCGGGGCCCTGGAGGCGCCCGGCTCGCCCTTGCCTCCCTCCTTTGAAAAAGTCTCCCGGTAGTCTCGGCCACTTTTGCCAGAACGAGTGTATGGAACCGGCGTGCGGACGCCGAGGCTGGGGCCGACGGCGAGGCTCCGTCTCGGGGCCGCCCGGGCGGGCCGAGCCGGGCGCCGGTGATGGTGGCCATGGGTCCCTTTCCCCCTCCCCGATAGGGGGGAAAGAACCAGGAAATTGGACGCCACAGTGGCCATCGGGTGTATGGGAAGAGAGAGGCCTCCGGTCGGGCACGGCCGGGCGGCCGTGCGCCCTGGAGCTCCTCCGCGAGCCCGGGAGAAGATGGGCTATTCCGTGGCCCCCTCCTTTGAAATTCTCTCCCGGGCAGACCGGCAACTCGTGCCAGCTCGAGTGTATGGAACCGGCGTGCGGGCGCCGAGGCCGGGCCGAGAGAGAGGCCTCGGGTCGGGCGCGCCGCCTCGGCCGGGCGCCCTGGAGGTCTCTGGAGCCCAGGAGGTCCTGGGCTCCGCCATGGCCCCCTCCTTTGAAATTCTCTCCCGGTAGTCTCGGCAACTTTTCCCAGAACGAGTTTATGGACCAGCGTGCGGACGTTGGGGACGGAACGCAGGCCCGCACGGAGGGCCTGCCGGGGGTCGCTAGGCACGGCGACCCCCGGGAACCGTGGTGGAACCACCACCGCGGGACCCACTGACCGACTGGCAAACGAAGCCCGCCTCTTGCAAGGGCCCCGCCGGCACCTCGTGTGCTCCGGCGGATGCTGCTTGCAGCCTGCGGGCCCGAACAGGCGCGGAGGAACCACGTGCGGAGAGGCCTCGGTGGTCTCTTCTCCGCACTCCTCCGCGGCCGACCCCGTCCTAGCGAGACCGAGACGCCCCGTCTGCCCTAGCTGTCCTGCCACGGACCGCCCGAGGGCCCCCGCTGTCGGCCTGGCCTCGAGCCCCCTCACCGGGGCTCGGCGAGGAGATCCGTATGCAGCGGGGGCGCGAAGGCGCGCTCCGGAGACTCCGTTTCTCAAACCCTGCCCGCGTCGCGTACTCCGGCGACCGACCAAACAGCTGCGTACCGGGCCATGGACTGCCGATCCACCGTAACACGCTTTCGACCGGCTGGGTGGTAAAGGCGGACCGCGGTGACCGTCGCAGTGCACGCCTCCGGGAGAGAGCCGCCCGCCCCTCTCGCGGGGGGCCTCGGGCGGAAGCTCCGCGGACCGGCAACCCCACGGCGCGCGCCTCAGCTGGGCGCGACGTCCGCGGCGGAACAGGAGGCCTACCTGGTTGATCCTGCCAGTAGCATATGCTTGTCTTAAAGGGCGCTGCAGACCTGTCTGAGTTGGGCGTGCAGGCACTGCCAAGTGCCCACGCCGGGACAGTACCTTATATGGGTGTAGAACACATAGGTGGTGCACGCAGGAGTTGGGTAAACCAGAGTCCCCGATAGTACGCCCGCAAGGCAAGTTACCTTGATGGGGTTGGGGGTGGGGAAACTTGACATGAACCTGCGAGCAGCTACGTATCTATGTGGGTCGTGCCCGGCGCCCCGGCTGTCCCGCAACTCAGCAGTGGCTGCGCCCGAGCTGTTCGAACGAGATTCCCCCTGTCTTGCAACAGACCGCCCGAGGGCCCCCCGCGGTCGGCCTCGCCGGATCCACCTCGCTACTCCGACACCCCGGAGTTCCGACAGCCAGAAAAACAGCCGTCAGACTCGGACCGGGGACCCCCGGCGAGGCCTCGACCCGGCCCAGGGAGCCCCGAGGCTGGGTACTGGCTCCGGTCCGGGGGACCCCCGCCTCCGGGGGACACCCGGCTCTCCAGGCGGTCCCGTGGACCCACTCTTAAGCACCCCTCAGCGGGCGTTAAGTGGACTGACAGGCCGCGGCCAAAGCTCCGCGTGGACCTGGTAGTACAAACGCCGACGCGCGCCCATGGGACTATTATGGACTTAGCGCGTCGGACCCGGCTCACCGGCCGGTCCCGCGGACCCACTCTTAAGCACCCCTCGGCGGGCGATAAGTCGGGGGGTCCCGCGGCCTACGGACCGCAGGTACCTGGTGGTACAAGCGCTGCTGCAAAAGTATTTATAATGCCCGTTAGCAGGGTCTTGTTTCCTCGCTGAGGACTGTCTTCTTCCCTCGGCTATATGGTTTCGCTAGGTAGGGGACAGTGGCAATCTCGTTCGGTTGATTCGGGCGCCCCCAAGGCATACGGATCTCCTCGCCAAAGGCGAGGCCGGATCCACCTCGCTACTCCGACACCCCGGAGTTCCGACAGCCGGAATCTCCCAGGGACCGCCCGAAGGGGTCCCTGGTGGTGAGTGTGGAAGAGAACCAAGTGCTGCCGTCGAAAAAGAGCAGATCGACAAGGCTGCGTAGGCCTGTGGTGGCCGCGGGGCGCAATACCACCGGCGTCCCCCGGTCCCCATCGGGGGTCCATGGACCACCTCCGTGCCCAGGGACGGTGGCTCCCGGGGCAGGTAGAGCGGGCGGGCGCTCACCCGGCAGTGTGCCGCGAGGCACTGGGCTCCCTGGCCCTTCCCCTGTGTGAGCGGGGAAGGCAGGGGGAACCGCCGACTGGTGCCATCGGGTAGCTAGGGACCATGCCCGGGATGAGGCTCCATCCTGGGGCAGAGCCGGGGCGCCGAGGGGCCCGAAATCCTGGTTCTCTGAAAAAAATCGAAAATTCTTCTAAGTGCCCAGGGCCCTAGAGGAGGCCAGGACGACCCTTCCTGCCTCCGTCATTTTTCCTCCAGGGGCCCGGAAGGCCGACTGGTGCCATCGGGTAGCTAGGGACCATGCCCGGGATGAGGCTCCATCCTGGGGCAGAGCCGGGGCGCCGAGGGGCCCCAAATCCTGGTTCTCTGAAAAAAATCGAAAATTCTTCTAAGTGCCCAGGGCCCTAGAGGAGGCCAGGACGACCCTTCCTGCCTCCGTCATTTTTCCTCCAGGGGCCCGGAAGGCCGACTGGTGCCATCGGGTAGCTAGGGACCATGCCCGGGATGAGGCTCCATCCTGGGGCAGAGCCGGGGCGCCGAGGGGCCCGAAATCCTGGTTCTCTGAAAAAAATCGAAAATTCTTCTAAGTGCCCAGGGCCCTAGAGGAGGCCAGGATGAGCCTTCCTGCCTCCGTCATTTTTCCTCCAGGGGCCCGGAAGGCCGACCGGTGCCATCGGGTAGTTGTAGCCCAGGACAGAGGCATGGGTCCTGGGCAGGCGACGGGTCCGGAGGGGCCCCGAGTCATGGTTCTCCAAAAAATTGAAAAATCGCGCCGAGTGCTGGCATGGGCTCCAGGGGTCCCCGGGGACCCCCTGGAGGACCCCCGGCCGAAAACCTCAACCTTTTTCGGGCGCTAAGAGCTTGTCGATCGGCTCTTTTTGGGGCTAAAATCCTGGAGCTTTCGGAAAAAAGCCGGGATTTCTTCAGAGTCCAGAGCTCCCAAGGAGCTCTGAGCTCCGCCATGGCTCCCTCCTTTGAAATTCTCTCTCGGGAGTCTCGGCCACTTTTGCCAGCGGATAGCTAGGGACCATGCCCCACGAAGGGGCACCCTCCTGGGGTGGCGGCGGGGCGGCGAGACGCCCCGGATCCTGGAGCTTTCGGAAAAAAGCCGGGATTTCTTCAGAGTCCAGAGCTCCCAAGGAGCTCTGAGCTCCGCCATGGCTCCCTCCTTTGAAATTCTCTCTCGGGAGTCTCGGCCACTTTTGCCAGCGGATAGCTAGGGACCATGCCCCACGAAGGGGCACCCTCCTGGGGTGGCGGCGGGGCGGCGAGACGCCCCGGATCCTGGAGCTTTCGGAAAAAAGCCGGGATTTCTTCAGAGTCCAGAGCTCCCAAGAAGCTCTGGGTTCCGCCACGGCCTCCTCCTTTGAAATTCTCTCCCGGGACTCCCAGCCACTGGTGCCAGCGGATAGCTAGGGACCATGCCCCACGAAGGGGCACCCTCCTGGGGTGGCGGCGGGGCGGCGAGACGCCCCGAATCCTGGAGCTTTCGGAAAAAAGCCGGGATTTCTTCAGAGTCCAGAGCTCCCAAGGAGCTCTGAGCTCCGCCATGGCTCCCTCCTTTGAAATTCTCTCTCGGGAGTCTCGGCCACTTTTGCCAGCGGATAGCTAGGGACCATGCCCCACGAAGGGGCACCCTCCTGGGGTGGCGGCGGGGCGGCGAGACGCCCCGAATCCTGGAGCTTTCGGAAAAAAGCCGGGATTTCTTCAGAGTCCAGAGCTCCCAAGGAGCTCTGAGCTCCGCCATGGCTCCCTCCTTTGAAATTCTCTCTCGGGAGTCTCGGCCACTTTTGCCAGCGGATAGCTAGGGACCATGCCCCACGAAGGGGCACCCTCCTGGGGTGGCGGCGGGGCGGCGAGACGCCCCGGATCCTGGAGCTTTCGGAAAAAAGCCGGGATTTCTTCAGAGTCCAGAGCTCCCAAGAAGCTCTGGGTTCCGCCACGGCCTCCTCCTTTGAAATTCTCTCCCGGGACTCCCAGCCACTGGTGCCAGCGGATAGCTAGGGACCATGCCCCACGAAGGGGCACCCTCCTGGGGTGGCGGCGGGGCGGCGAGACGCCCCGAATCCTGGAGCTTTCGGAAAAAAGCCGGGATTTCTTCAGAGTCCAGAACTCCCAAGGAGCTCTGAGCTCCGCCATGGCTCCCTCCTTTGAAATTCTCTCTCGGGAGTCTCGGCCACTTTTGCCAGCGGATAGCTAGGGACCATGCCCCACGAAGGGGCACCCTCCTGGGGTGGCGGCGGGGCGGCGAGACGCCCCGAATCCTGGAGCTTTCGGAAAAAAGCCGGGATTTCTTCAGAGTCCAGAGCTCCCAAGGAGCTCTGAGCTCCGCCATGGCTCCCTCCTTTGAAATTCTCTCTCGGGAGTCTCGGCCACTTTTGCCAGCGGATAGCTAGGGACCATGCCCCACGAAGGGGCACCCTCCTGGGGTGGCGGCGGGGCGGCGAGACGCCCCGAATCCTGGAGCTTTCGGAAAAAAGCCGGGATTTCTTCAGAGTCCAGAGCTCCCAAGGAGCTCTGAGCTCCGCCATGGCTCCCTCCTTTGAAATTCTCTCTCGGGAGTCTCGGCCACTTTTGCCAGCGGATAGCTAGGGACCATGCCCCACGAAGGGGCACCCTCCTGGGGTGGCGGCGGGGCGGCGAGACGCCCCGAATCCTGGAGCTTTCGGAAAAAAGCCGGGATTTCTTCAGAGTCCAGAGCTCCCAAGGAGCTCTGAGCTCCGCCATGGCTCCCTCCTTTGAAATTCTCTCTCGGGAGTCTCGGCCACTTTTGCCAGCGGATAGCTAGGGACCATGCCCGAGAACGGGGCATGGTCCCGGGGCAGTGTGGGCGCCGCGAGGCGCCCCTTTGTCCTGGATCTCCGCGTGGTACCTCCCCGTCCCCACTCCGGGGCCCTGGAGGCGCCCGGCTCGCCCTTGCCTCCCTCCTTTGAAAAAGTCTCCCGGTAGTCTCGGCCACTTTTGCCAGAACGAGTGTATGGAACCGGCGTGCGGACGCCGAGGCTGGGGCCGACGGCGAGGCTCCGTCTCGGGGCCGCCCGGGCGGGCCGAGCCGGGCGCCGGTGATGGTGGCCATGGGTCCCTTTCCCCCTCCCCGATAGGGGGGAAAGAACCAGGAAATTGGACGCCACAGTGGCCATCGGGTGTATGGGAAGAGAGAGGCCTCCGGTCGGGCACGGCCGGGCGGCCGTGCGCCCTGGAGCTCCTCCGCGAGCCCGGGAGAAGATGGGCTATTCCGTGGCCCCCTCCTTTGAAATTCTCTCCCGGGCAGACCGGCAACTCGTGCCAGCTCGAGTGTATGGAACCGGCGTGCGGGCGCCGAGGCCGGGCCGAGAGAGAGGCCTCGGGTCGGGCGCGCCGCCTCGGCCGGGCGCCCTGGAGGTCTCTGGAGCCCAGGAGGTCCTGGGCTCCGCCATGGCCCCCTCCTTTGAAATTCTCTCCCGGTAGTCTCGGCAACTTTTCCCAGAACGAGTTTATGGACCAGCGTGCGGACGTTGGGGACGGAACGCAGGCCCGCACGGAGGGCCTGCCGGGGGTCGCTAGGCACGGCGACCCCCGGGAACCGTGGTGGAACCACCACCGCGGGACCCACTGACCGACTGGCAAACGAAGCCCGCCTCTTGCAAGGGCCCCGCCGGCACCTCGTGTGCTCCGGCGGATGCTGCTTGCAGCCTGCGGGCCCGAACAGGCGCGGAGGAACCACGTGCGGAGAGGCCTCGGTGGTCTCTTCTCCGCACTCCTCCGCGGCCGACCCCGTCCTAGCGAGACCGAGACGCCCCGTCTGCCCTAGCTGTCCTGCCACGGACCGCCCGAGGGCCCCCGCTGTCGGCCTGGCCTCGAGCCCCCTCACCGGGGCTCGGCGAGGAGATCCGTATGCAGCGGGGGCGCGAAGGCGCGCTCCGGAGACTCCGTTTCTCAAACCCTGCCCGCGTCGCGTACTCCGGCGACCGACCAAACAGCTGCGTACCGGGCCATGGACTGCCGATCCACCGTAACACGCTTTCGACCGGCTGGGTGGTAAAGGCGGACCGCGGTGACCGTCGCAGTGCACGCCTCCGGGAGAGAGCCGCCCGCCCCTCTCGCGGGGGGCCTCGGGCGGAAGCTCCGCGGACCGGCAACCCCACGGCGCGCGCCTCAGCTGGGCGCGACGTCCGCGGCGGAACAGGAGGCCTACCTGGTTGATCCTGCCAGTAGCATATGCTTGTCTTAAAGGGCGCTGCAGACCTGTCTGAGTTGGGCGTGCAGGCACTGCCAAGTGCCCACGCCGGGACAGTACCTTATATGGGTGTAGAACACATAGGTGGTGCACGCAGGAGTTGGGTAAACCAGAGTCCCCGATAGTACGCCCGCAAGGCAAGTTACCTTGATGGGGTTGGGGGTGGGGAAACTTGACATGAACCTGCGAGCAGCTACGTATCTATGTGGGTCGTGCCCGGCGCCCCGGCTGTCCCGCAACTCAGCAGTGGCTGCGCCCGAGCTGTTCGAACGAGATTCCCCCTGTCTTGCAACAGACCGCCCGAGGGCCCCCCGCGGTCGGCCTCGCCTTTGGCGAGGAGATCCGTATGCCTTGGGGGCGCCCGAATCAACCGAACGAGATTGCCACTGTCCCCTACCTAGCGAAACCATATAGCCGAGGGAAGAAGACAGTCCTCAGCGAGGAAACAAGACCCTGCTAACGGGCATTATAAATACTTTTGCAGCAGCGCTTGTACCACCAGGTACCTGCGGTCCGTAGGCCGCGGGACCCCCCGACTTATCGCCCGCCGAGGGGTGCTTAAGAGTGGGTCCGCGGGACCGGCCGGTGAGCCGGGTCCGACGCGCTAAGTCCATAATAGTCCCATGGGCGCGCGTCGGCGTTTGTACTACCAGGTCCACGCGGAGCTTTGGCCGCGGCCTGTCAGTCCACTTAACGCCCGCTGAGGGGTGCTTAAGAGTGGGTCCACGGGACCGCCTGGAGAGCCGGGTGTCCCCCGGAGGCGGGGGTCCCCCGGACCGGAGCCAGTACCCAGCCTCGGGGCTCCCTGGGCCGGGTCGAGGCCTCGCCGGGGGTCCCCGGTCCGAGTCTGACGGCTGTTTTTCTGGCTGTCGGAACTCCGGGGTGTCGGAGTAGCGAGGTGGATCCCAGGGGGATCCACCTCGCTACTCCGACACCCCGGAGTTCCGACAGCCGGAATCTCCCAGGGACCGCCCGAAGGGGTCCCTGGTGGTGAGTGTGGAAGAGAACCAAGTGCTGCCGTCGAAAAAGAGCAGATCGACAAGGCTGCGTAGGCCTGTGGTGGCCGCGGGGCGCAATACCACCGGCGTCCCCCGGTCCCCATCGGGGGTCCATGGACCACCTCCGTGCCCAGGGACGGTGGCTCCCGGGGCAGGTAGAGCGGGCGGGCGCTCACCCGGCAGTGTGCCGCGAGGCACTGGGCTCCCTGGCCCTTCCCCTGTGTGAGCGGGGAAGGCAGGGGGAACCGCCGACTGGTGCCATCGGGTAGCTAGGGACCATGCCCGGGATGAGGCTCCATCCTGGGGCAGAGCCGGGGCGCCGAGGGGCCCGAAATCCTGGTTCTCTGAAAAAAATCGAAAATTCTTCTAAGTGCCCAGGGCCCTAGAGGAGGCCAGGACGACCCTTCCTGCCTCCGTCATTTTTCCTCCAGGGGCCCGGAAGGCCGACTGGTGCCATCGGGTAGCTAGGGACCATGCCCGGGATGAGGCTCCATCCTGGGGCAGAGCCGGGGCGCCGAGGGGCCCCAAATCCTGGTTCTCTGAAAAAAATCGAAAATTCTTCTAAGTGCCCAGGGCCCTAGAGGAGGCCAGGACGACCCTTCCTGCCTCCGTCATTTTTCCTCCAGGGGCCCGGAAGGCCGACTGGTGCCATCGGGTAGCTAGGGACCATGCCCGGGATGAGGCTCCATCCTGGGGCAGAGCCGGGGCGCCGAGGGGCCCGAAATCCTGGTTCTCTGAAAAAAATCGAAAATTCTTCTAAGTGCCCAGGGCCCTAGAGGAGGCCAGGATGAGCCTTCCTGCCTCCGTCATTTTTCCTCCAGGGGCCCGGAAGGCCGACCGGTGCCATCGGGTAGTTGTAGCCCAGGACAGAGGCATGGGTCCTGGGCAGGCGACGGGTCCGGAGGGGCCCCGAGTCATGGTTCTCCAAAAAATTGAAAAATCGCGCCGAGTGCTGGCATGGGCTCCAGGGGTCCCCGGGGACCCCCTGGAGGACCCCCGGCCGAAAACCTCAACCTTTTTCGGGCGCTAAGAGCTTGTCGATCGGCTCTTTTTGGGGCTAAAATCCTGGAGCTTTCGGAAAAAAGCCGGGATTTCTTCAGAGTCCAGAGCTCCCAAGGAGCTCTGAGCTCCGCCATGGCTCCCTCCTTTGAAATTCTCTCTCGGGAGTCTCGGCCACTTTTGCCAGCGGATAGCTAGGGACCATGCCCCACGAAGGGGCACCCTCCTGGGGTGGCGGCGGGGCGGCGAGACGCCCCGGATCCTGGAGCTTTCGGAAAAAAGCCGGGATTTCTTCAGAGTCCAGAGCTCCCAAGGAGCTCTGAGCTCCGCCATGGCTCCCTCCTTTGAAATTCTCTCTCGGGAGTCTCGGCCACTTTTGCCAGCGGATAGCTAGGGACCATGCCCCACGAAGGGGCACCCTCCTGGGGTGGCGGCGGGGCGGCGAGACGCCCCGGATCCTGGAGCTTTCGGAAAAAAGCCGGGATTTCTTCAGAGTCCAGAGCTCCCAAGAAGCTCTGGGTTCCGCCACGGCCTCCTCCTTTGAAATTCTCTCCCGGGACTCCCAGCCACTGGTGCCAGCGGATAGCTAGGGACCATGCCCCACGAAGGGGCACCCTCCTGGGGTGGCGGCGGGGCGGCGAGACGCCCCGAATCCTGGAGCTTTCGGAAAAAAGCCGGGATTTCTTCAGAGTCCAGAACTCCCAAGGAGCTCTGAGCTCCGCCATGGCTCCCTCCTTTGAAATTCTCTCTCGGGAGTCTCGGCCACTTTTGCCAGCGGATAGCTAGGGACCATGCCCCACGAAGGGGCACCCTCCTGGGGTGGCGGCGGGGCGGCGAGACGCCCCGAATCCTGGAGCTTTCGGAAAAAAGCCGGGATTTCTTCAGAGTCCAGAGCTCCCAAGGAGCTCTGAGCTCCGCCATGGCTCCCTCCTTTGAAATTCTCTCTCGGGAGTCTCGGCCACTTTTGCCAGCGGATAGCTAGGGACCATGCCCCACGAAGGGGCACCCTCCTGGGGTGGCGGCGGGGCGGCGAGACGCCCCGAATCCTGGAGCTTTCGGAAAAAAGCCGGGATTTCTTCAGAGTCCAGAGCTCCCAAGGAGCTCTGAGCTCCGCCATGGCTCCCTCCTTTGAAATTCTCTCTCGGGAGTCTCGGCCACTTTTGCCAGCGGATAGCTAGGGACCATGCCCGAGAACGGGGCATGGTCCCGGGGCAGTGTGGGCGCCGCGAGGCGCCCCTTTGTCCTGGATCTCCGCGTGGTACCTCCCCGTCCCCACTCCGGGGCCCTGGAGGCGCCCGGCTCGCCCTTGCCTCCCTCCTTTGAAAAAGTCTCCCGGTAGTCTCGGCCACTTTTGCCAGAACGAGTGTATGGAACCGGCGTGCGGACGCCGAGGCTGGGGCCGACGGCGAGGCTCCGTCTCGGGGCCGCCCGGGCGGGCCGAGCCGGGCGCCGGTGATGGTGGCCATGGGTCCCTTTCCCCCTCCCCGATAGGGGGGAAAGAACCAGGAAATTGGACGCCACAGTGGCCATCGGGTGTATGGGAAGAGAGAGGCCTCCGGTCGGGCACGGCCGGGCGGCCGTGCGCCCTGGAGCTCCTCCGCGAGCCCGGGAGAAGATGGGCTATTCCGTGGCCCCCTCCTTTGAAATTCTCTCCCGGGCAGACCGGCAACTCGTGCCAGCTCGAGTGTATGGAACCGGCGTGCGGGCGCCGAGGCCGGGCCGAGAGAGAGGCCTCGGGTCGGGCGCGCCGCCTCGGCCGGGCGCCCTGGAGGTCTCTGGAGCCCAGGAGGTCCTGGGCTCCGCCATGGCCCCCTCCTTTGAAATTCTCTCCCGGTAGTCTCGGCAACTTTTCCCAGAACGAGTTTATGGACCAGCGTGCGGACGTTGGGGACGGAACGCAGGCCCGCACGGAGGGCCTGCCGGGGGTCGCTAGGCACGGCGACCCCCGGGAACCGTGGTGGAACCACCACCGCGGGACCCACTGACCGACTGGCAAACGAAGCCCGCCTCTTGCAAGGGCCCCGCCGGCACCTCGTGTGCTCCGGCGGATGCTGCTTGCAGCCTGCGGGCCCGAACAGGCGCGGAGGAACCACGTGCGGAGAGGCCTCGGTGGTCTCTTCTCCGCACTCCTCCGCGGCCGACCCCGTCCTAGCGAGACCGAGACGCCCCGTCTGCCCTAGCTGTCCTGCCACGGACCGCCCGAGGGCCCCCGCTGTCGGCCTGGCCTCGAGCCCCCTCACCGGGGCTCGGCGAGGAGATCCGTATGCAGCGGGGGCGCGAAGGCGCGCTCCGGAGACTCCGTTTCTCAAACCCTGCCCGCGTCGCGTACTCCGGCGACCGACCAAACAGCTGCGTACCGGGCCATGGACTGCCGATCCACCGTAACACGCTTTCGACCGGCTGGGTGGTAAAGGCGGACCGCGGTGACCGTCGCAGTGCACGCCTCCGGGAGAGAGCCGCCCGCCCCTCTCGCGGGGGGCCTCGGGCGGAAGCTCCGCGGACCGGCAACCCCACGGCGCGCGCCTCAGCTGGGCGCGACGTCCGCGGCGGAACAGGAGGCCTACCTGGTTGATCCTGCCAGTAGCATATGCTTGTCTTAAAGGGCGCTGCAGACCTGTCTGAGTTGGGCGTGCAGGCACTGCCAAGTGCCCACGCCGGGACAGTACCTTATATGGGTGTAGAACACATAGGTGGTGCACGCAGGAGTTGGGTAAACCAGAGTCCCCGATAGTACGCCCGCAAGGCAAGTTACCTTGATGGGGTTGGGGGTGGGGAAACTTGACATGAACCTGCGAGCAGCTACGTATCTATGTGGGTCGTGCCCGGCGCCCCGGCTGTCCCGCAACTCAGCAGTGGCTGCGCCCGAGCTGTTCGAACGAGATTCCCCCTGTCTTGCAACAGACCGCCCGAGGGCCCCCCGCGGTCGGCCTCGCCTTTGGCGAGGAGATCCGTATGCCTTGGGGGCGCCCGAATCAACCGAACGAGATTGCCACTGTCCCCTACCTAGCGAAACCATATAGCCGAGGGAAGAAGACAGTCCTCAGCGAGGAAACAAGACCCTGCTAACGGGCATTATAAATACTTTTGCAGCAGCGCTTGTACCACCAGGTACCTGCGGTCCGTAGGCCGCGGGACCCCCCGACTTATCGCCCGCCGAGGGGTGCTTAAGAGTGGGTCCGCGGGACCGGCCGGTGAGCCGGGTCCGACGCGCTAAGTCCATAATAGTCCCATGGGCGCGCGTCGGCGTTTGTACTACCAGGTCCACGCGGAGCTTTGGCCGCGGCCTGTCAGTCCACTTAACGCCCGCTGAGGGGTGCTTAAGAGTGGGTCCACGGGACCGCCTGGAGAGCCGGGTGTCCCCCGGAGGCGGGGGTCCCCCGGACCGGAGCCAGTACCCAGCCTCGGGGCTCCCTGGGCCGGGTCGAGGCCTCGCCGGGGGTCCCCGGTCCGAGTCTGACGGCTGTTTTTCTGGCTGTCGGAACTCCGGGGTGTCGGAGTAGCGAGGTGGATCCCTGTCTGTCTGTCTGTCTGTCTGTCTGTCCAATCAAAAACAGCGTGTGTGTGTGTGTGTGTGTGTGTGTGTGTGTGTGTGTGTGTGTGTGTGTGTGTGTGTGTGTGTGTGTGTGTGTGTGTGTGTGTGTGTGTGTGTGTGTGTGTGTGTGTGTGTGTGTGTGTGTGCGCGTGTGCGTGCGATGCGAAGCGTTGAAAGCTTGTAGCCTAGATCTGCTATTTGCACGTAGCCCGTTGGTTCTCAAAGTGGGGTCCGGGGACCCCCAGGGGTACTTGAGGGGGTTCCAGGGGGTACCCAGCTAAATGATGGATAGGAACCAAATGGACCCTTATGGGTCTGTAACTCTGAGAGTGTACAAATGGAACCAAATGGACCCGTTACACTCTCAGAGTTAAATTAACATTGATTTTACAATATAAATTGGGGTCCCAGAGATGGAAATGCCATTAAATGGGGGTCCGTAGCCCTAATGCATGTCAAACTGGGGGTCCTTAAAATTAAAATGGTTGAGAATCACTGCTATAGAGCCGTAAAAATCTTCTCTTATAGGGGTCCCTGGCATATCTTTTCAAATGGGGGTCTGCGGGCTATTAAGTGTCAATTTGGGGGTCCTTGACATGAGAAAGTTTGAGAACCACTGACGTAGCCTACTGTTGAATACTCCCATGATGAATGCCTGCTGCTCGCTTTCTGAGTGTTGATTTAATGAAGTGCCTAACTAATATAACAGAATTGATCTAGTAATATTTGGATTATTACTATCAGCTACATCCATCTTGCAACATTGACCAAAAATGTGACGTGGAAAGGACTGGACTATGTTTTGCCAAGACTGTATTTTATTTCATACTGAAAGCTACGAGCCAAGTCAAAGAGTGTTTAACACCGATATAGAAAATGTACATGGTTGATGAAACATCATTTGTAATTATTGGATTTTTGGGGGGGGTTTATTTGAATGTCATACCAATGGCATGATTTTTATTTGTGTAAAGTCCTTGTTATCCATAGATTTTTTATTTAGATTTGATAGAGTGTTATTGTGCTGTGCTGGTTTTGTATAATGTACATCGAGTGATCCCACGCTTACAATGTGACTTTGGTAAATGAATCATCGTTTCATGTCAATATGGATACATGTGTACATCTCATTTGCTGTTGTGCTATTAGGCTGTATTTTCCAATGCATGTCTACAAAAAAAATGTGTGTTGTGTATTTGAAATAATATTAATATTTTCAATGTATCTGTTGTCAGTGTTAAGATTAATACGATGATTATTAATGAACAGGTACATTAAATTAACCACTATATAGTCAGATTCTCTCTCTCTCTCTGTCTCTCTCTGAGTATCCATAAAAGTACGTATAGCCTATCTTATGCAGATGATGATTATTATTATATCCAAAGTGGTGTCCCGCCCCCCCCCCCCCCATAAAAAGAATAATAATCATAATATTAATAGTGATAATTGTCATAAGGGTAATAATAATAATAATAACAATAATAACATATATTAATAATTAAATAGCATGACATATATATGAATAACAACAATAATAATAATAATAATAATAATAATAATAAAGACAGCTGGAATTTAACTCATTTACTTAAGTAGGCTATACTGTACTTAAGTAGCTTTAGAGGTATTTGTACTTTAATTGAGCTATTTCCAATTCTTTTACTTCGACTCCACTACAGCTCAGAGGCAAATAATGTAGTTTTACTACCACTACAATTATTTGAAAAATTTAGTTACTAGTTACTTGTCAGACATATATTACGATATTATGAAACATACATTAACCACTTTAGCCCTATTTTATACCTAGGCTATGTGCAAATAGCAGATCTAGGCTACAAGCTTTCAACGCTTCGCATCGCACGCACGCACGCTCGCGCATACGCACACACACACACACACACACACACACACACACACACACACACACACACACACACACACACACACACACACACACACACACACACACACACACACACACACACACACACACACACACACACGCGCTGTTTTGGATTGGACAGACAGACAGACAGACAGACAGACAGACAGACAGACACTCCATCACGGTGGCAAGCGCACGCACACAAGCAGATGTCGGCCAGAAAACCTTCCAAATACGAAGTTTTATTTTCGCTTGATATCGCTTCATAGAGAGAAATGTAATTATTGACAGATAGATAGATAGATAGATAGATAGATAGATAGATAGATAGATAGATAGATAGATAGATAGACTTACCCACAGACAGACAGACAGACAGACAGACAGACAGACAGACAGACAGAGTTACGTGCGTAATTACGCGCAAGACAGAGAGATGCTTTCCAAAACAGCAGATCTACAAGCTCATAGCATGGGATTCGACTGACTTACATTAACCACTTTAGCCCTATTTTATACCTAGGCTATGTGCAAATAGCAGATCTAGGCTACAAGCTTTCAACGCTTCGCATCGCACGCACGCACGCTCGCGCATACGCGCACACACACACACACACACACACACACACACACACACACACACACACACACACACACACACACACACACACACACACACACACACACACACACGGTTATTGGATGGATATTTTATTTTTGGGGTGCTTTGTAACTCTATTTCGGTTAATTCAGTTAATTTACCTTGCCCCTATATGCACCAACAACAAATACAATTATAGCATTATAATGTCTTTAATGTAATGTCGGCATTGCATCTCCACAGGCACAGACTCCACAGCGGGAGAAAAAAAAGGCAGGCTATACTGCGCTGCGCTGCGCTGCTTAAATTTTTTTTTTTAAATTAAAAAATCTGGCCAATCTGAACTGGGGGTGCACAAAGTCTAACCTGCGGGGGGCATTGCCCCCCAATGCCCCCCCATAGGGCCGACACTGTAGATAGATAGATAGATAGATAGATAGATAGATAGACTTACAGACAGACAGACAGACAGACAGACAGACAGACAGACAGACAGACAGACAGACAGACAGACAGACAGACAGACAGACCGCCTTGCAGCGTGAGGCGTTGTGAGCTTGGAGATCGGCTATTTTCACGGGGCATCATTCGAGAAGGCTTTCTGTCCGTCAGACATTCACTGTTTGTCATTCTAATAATAATATGAATAATAATAACCATCTTATTGACTATATGCACTGTTTGTCATTCTAATAATAATATGAATAATAATAACCATCTTATTGACTATATGCGCGGAGTGTGAGCTTGGAGATCGGCTATTTTGGGCAAAGAGTTATCGGTGTAGAGGGGGGGGGGGAGAGCAGAACACGTGCGTAATTACGCACGGAAAAAACTTCTTGCTCTGTCTGCGGAGGCTGGCAGAGGCTTGCTTGGCACTCGTGCCAGAAGGGCGGGGGAGGATCTGGCGGGCACAGCGGAGGCGGCCGGCGGCGGTGGCGGAAGTTCTGGCGGACGCGGCGGTTATGGCGGAAAATCTGGCGGACGCGGCGCCGGTGGCGGAAGTTCTGGCGGACGCGGCGGTTATGGCGGAAAATCTGGCGGACGCGGCGCCGGTGGCGGAAGTTCTGGCGGACGCGGCGCCGGTGGCGGAGGCGGCGGTTATGGCGGGGGATCTGGCGGACGCGGCGGAGGCGGCGGTTATGGCGGGGGATCTGGCGGACGCGGCGGTTGCCACGGCGGTTGTGGCGGCTGCCACGAAGGCCACCACCCGCCGTGGCGGTCGTGGTGGATGCGGCGGCCGCCGCGGCGCACGCCTCCGCCAGATTTGGATCTCGCTGTCTCTCATCTTGGATGTAGTTGAGGTACATGTATCGGATGAAACGCGTCAGCCGAGGAAAGCGCCTTGTGAGGCGTACTGTGTGTCTGTCGGTTGACAACAGTCTGAAGTTGAGAGCCACCAATGGCCGGGGCAGGTATCCTATGGCCATTAATTTCTGCACGCATTTTCTCAGACTGTTGTCCCTCTGGTATGGACCTGAAAGGCCCAATTCTTTTACGCGCCTCCACAGACTCTGGCAGAAATGAAAATAACAGCCGGATGACCGGCTGTTGGGCAGTTCCGTTTGAATAGCCAGCAACAGTGAGCTCTCAAAGTCAGTGATGACGCGCCGTGGTTCCCATGCGTGCCCGGTTACACGCCGCACTTTGCGTTTCACCTGGGTCAGAACCTGCCTGTATTGGCCAACTGTTTTGCCAGTCAGCAAGCACATCACCAATGGCACCACTCGACCCAGGTATTTGCCGTGAATGGTGACAAATTGCATGTAAGGGCCCGGAGAGCTTTTGAACGTGCCATCAATATAGATGTCGTGGCACCTACTGAGCTTGGCAAAATTTGGATTGGTGCCAAACATCAAAAGTCCCCAATCATTGTCCTGATGACACAGGAAATTGCTCCCACGCCAAGTTGTAGCCCACTCGCCCTCTATGCGCACATCTTCCACAGTCTGTGGTATGGCTGGCATACGCGAGGCCCGTCGTCTATTCAGTGTAGAGCGCACTGTTCTGAATTCAGGCACGTGGTCATCCTGCGGCGCATCTATAACCACCTGGTCATACACCCTTTTTATTGGCCTTGACGGGTCAGCGTCCACCGCCTCCAACATTCTCCTTTTCATGGCACTGGTTTCAATGAGTGCAACATCGTTTGGATGGTTGTGCTGAGCCACAGTTACGATGTCTATATTCGCACCCTCTTCGTCCATATCAAACACGGCCGTTTGAATGAAGGCACCGCAGGTCTTTCGCCAACAGCGCCAGTAAATTCGTTCACCTGTTGCCTTGTTTTTTTGGTAACGAAACTCCTCGTGCACTAACACCTTGCCTCCTCTATTCCCTGGCTGTATGGAAGCCATAGCGCCGTTTGACCTTGTAGGTGCTGGATTCAAGAAGAACGACCACGTGCATTTTACCTGTGCACTTTTTAAACCCCCTGGCCTGGACTCCAGTG
>NC_139947.1:0-152500 GCF_963454915.1 Gymnoscopelus microlampas | reverse complement strand
ATATTATACAAGCAAGCAGTGACTGTCTGTCTGCAATGGATAAAGTGTTAGTGGTGAAAGTTGGTGACACATTTCAGGCAACTAAGGCAAGTAATCAACCTCCCTTGCGCCATCATTCATGGAATAACATTAACAAAACTAAACACAAGCTGTAGGTTTTGCATATTAAGGTTGAATGAGATGTAAAGGGCAAAACATATATTAATTTGTTTATACTGATGTACAGTAGGCTACGGTGTCGCGCAGCAGTTCACTCACACTCACTCATGATTATTTTCTTTTTTTCCCCAGCGGGTCGCGGGGCAGGTCGAGTCGTTGATTTATATATCGTTTTGCGGCGCGGGTTGAGGCGGGTTCGGTTCCGGGGTGGGGCGGGTCATTAAAAAACCCAACCCGACCCATGTCTCAGTCAAATTAACTCTTCTATTTACAGGGAAACATAGTGAACTGCCCCACAATATGAATTATTAATTAATATGAATGTGTTTTGTTTTGTTGGTAACTGTTATATAATCGCAATATTACACTCGAGGGTGGGTGTGCTTTATCGTGATGCTTCACAAGCATCAGCGATGCCTGCGGAACTCGGGTCCGCCTTGTTCCTGACCGCATCACTGGCGTGCCCATATTGCTTAATTTACTGTGACATGCTAAATGTTTGTATTGTACAGAAACAATCATTAAACTCTGTATGAATTAAACTTGTTTTCTTTATACAACACAGATGGTGTCCCTGTGGAGCTGAGGGAGGAGGTGCAGAGGTCAGCCGTGCACAACGTGTTGACTGTCGCCTCAAGAAGAGAGCAGAGCCAGTTATCTCTTGGAAAAAGACAGGTTATTAACTCTGGAAAAACGACTTCATGCACTTTTGTATTTAATTGTGTAGTTAAAAAAAAAAAGCTTAATTCTATGTGTGTGTCTCATGTAATATAATATCTTGTCTTATCGCTGTAGGTGAAACATCAATCTACACAAATGTAGAGATGCTGTATGGCAGATGATGCCTAAAGACATTTTTTAAATATGTTTTCAATATTTTAACAAATGCTAATGGACAAAACTTTTTAATTAACACAGATAATGCTAATTTGAATATTTCTTGTCTATTGACTCAGGTTTATGTGCTAAAATGTTTTAGAATAAAGTGACATGGCGTGTACACATCAATCAGCTTCGGAATACATCAAGAGCGCCAGAACCCACCTGGTGGGGGGACTAAAGAACCTTTCAGTTATTTTGGAGAATCTGCATCAGCGAAGAGTGTTCACTGACGAGGAAGTCAGTAAAATAAAGACAGAGGCTGATGACTATGAAAAAACAAGAGCAATACTGGACTTGGTCAGAAAGACAGAGAAAGCCAGCTATGAATTACTAAAGGTCATTTACATAACTAGGAAGAGGACCTTAGAGAGACCAGTATCTGAAGAAGTAGGTTCCACCTCCACTCAGAAGAGCAATTTCGACCTGCACCATTGGATCAGCTGCTTTTCTTTCAAAGATGATGTGGACATGGATATAAACTATAATAAAGGTATGTAAAGTATAAATTGGTTAATACAGTATGAAGTACCTAAGTATGATATCAAAAATATGCCCCCTGGATCATGAATTCAAAATAGTATTCTTTTTATTTGAATTTTTCATTTGATTTTTACTAGGGATGTTCGATATTGACTTTTTTACCGATATCCGATATTCCGATATTGTCCAACTCCTAATTTCCGATAACGATATCAACCGATACCGATATATTCGGGCTTTTTAATTTATTTACCAAAAGTCAACTAATTGTCAGGTAACAACATCACATATCTAATCAAATAAGATAGCTATAATATCTAATAAAATACAGTGATGTTTTCAATTAAGTGAGTCCCGGCACTCACTGGTGGTTAATTGAAAGAGTCCCACTAATCTTAGATCAGATGTTGGCATGTTTGACAGTGCAGAAGCATAATTGCCTTGATGCCTATAACATTAACGAGCGTCAACGTGCGTCAGCTGAACACAGACACACACCTATATATATATATATTATATATATCCCTATAAGTCGAGAACGATGCAAATAGGGAAAACATGCCCCACATGGTTATGCAGGACCCGTTATGCCCTCATCAGTAGATAGCCACATATGGGCATTCCCATATTTGGCATATCCGGCTGTTCTGGACAACGCTTATACAGTATATGGCCGTATTGGTCGGATCGGTGTTCTGAACAGCCGCCTATCCGAACGAGTTGGCGCCAGGCACCCCACTCCCTCAAGTCCATGCTGATGCGCACGCTGAGTTTGAAGTCGGTCGGCTACGTTGTGCCTGAACGTGTTCAATGAACTCGTTCATATTTTGGGCAAACGTGAACTGAACGTAATTTCCGCTAGATGAATGTTATTGTGAACGCGTTCATTCTGGTGTTTGTGAAGCGTACTCTCTCACAGTATAACTTCGTTCAAGAGTGTGCCAAATGTCCATGGTTACCTCGGTTTGTCACGTTGTATTTCATCCTATCCTGTGTTTCCGAGGCGTCTTGAACGCACCATCAGCCAATGTGGTATCTGACATTCATCTGTGTAGCGCAAGGTAAACCCAATCTACGTGCAGACTACAAACTAGCTATGCAGCACCCGTGATTACAGATAACCCCTCGGGATAAAAATGCAAGAGAAGCACCACTGTCGGTCAGTCCCATATACACACATGAATATATACAGTATGGGCATAGTGGTCGGATCTGTGGCTCTGGACAACCAAATAGATTGGCGGTTCTGGACAATGCCAAACAAAAAAGATCCAGCGAGCGTGGGTTTGACATATATTTCATGACTTCCATACTCTATTGAACACTGATGTACTAATAACCTTTTGCATTGTGAACATAAGAGTAGTGAGAGTGTTCAAAATTGTACGCATAATCTGTTCAACAATACAGTCTGTAGGGCAATACTGTCTGTAGACCTTTCTGTCAGTTTACAGATGATTTATCCACTTGCTGTTGTTTTCATTTTAGGTCCAAAACCATGCCAAAAATACCAGGCAAAGTTAAAGAAAAAAGCTCTTAAGCTATCGCACAATGTGTGGAAACAAAGCAAACAATTTCTACAAAAGGATAAGTATTCAAATCTGTCTTACATTCCACTGGTATTGGACACGCACAAAAATGAAAACGCACTATGTAAAGACATAACATTGAAGAGCAAAAAATGCAAGAAACCTCGCCCTAAAAAATTGAAGTCGTACATTCCTGTGGATAAACAGGAAATATCTGTGGATGACTTACTCAAAACACATGAGAACAAAATTCTCCTGGTTGGCAAGACTGGAATTGGAAAGAAAACAGCTGCACGTCAAATGTCCAGCATCACAAATCCCATGAGTTTGGAGGATCTTCTCTTCAATATGTTTAGTGAACCAGATGAGGGAAAAGATGAGGTCTTGGAGGACATAAAGAGGAATTCTGAAAATGTTACTATCATGTTTGATGGACTCACAGATTTCCCCTCTTCCTCAGTGATAGAGAGACTTGTTAATGGGGACCTGCTTCCTGATGCAAAGATTGTGATCACATGCAGACCTGAGGTTGAATCAGAAAACATCCTATTAGACTGGTCTGTTCTCAGAGTGGAGGTGAAAGGCTTCAGCACAAAGTCCATCAGAGAATACTTAGATAAGATGTTGAAAGCTGAGCAGTTGAGAAATATTTTGAACAACCTGGAGTTGTTCAGTCTTTGTCATGTCCCAGTATATGCATTGATGGTGGTTGCCTGCTTTTCTTTTACAAACTCTATGGCTCCCCAAGAAACATGCACAGTAACGGAAATATACATCAACATTCTTTGCAGTTGCATTCAAAAGTGCAGTGACAAGGCAATGTCTGAAATTAGTCTAGAGAATAGAGACTACAGTGAAAACATATTTTCTTTGGCAATGGCTGCTTTTCAGGCAACTCAAGAAAAATCTGTACATTTAACAGCACAGTCTTATGAAGAAAGCTGTGTTCATTCAGCCTTCCTGAACACACTTAAACCCCACTCTGCATTTCTCCACTATACCATACAGGAGTTTTTTTCAGGGTTGTGGTTTTTGAAGAATCCTGACAAAGTTACTGATATTCTGCAACAATGCTGCACTGAAGAGATGAAACACATGAAACATTTGATCCCTTTCTTGTGTGGTTTGTTTAGCGAGAAAATCCATGACAAGTATGAATGGCTGGCTCCAAATCAGCAGGTGAAGGGTTTATCTAAGTCTTTCATCAGAGACGTGATAAGCACATTTCTTTTGTCTCCACTAAACCAAGATCAGAGTGATACTGATGACAGCAACATACTGTTCCTATGCCAATGCTTGTATGAATCTCAGTCAACCGAGGGCTGTCTTCACTTTCTGGACAAACTGGATTATTGTCTTGACTTGAGCAAAGAGGATCTTGATCATCACCATTATTGTGCTGTGTCTTATGTAATCAGTCAGTCCCAAGACAAGAAAATAAAGCTAACACTTGAGGACCCTGTGTCAGAACAAGGACTTGGATTAATACTTGGCTGTCTGAGAAATGTCCAATTGGATGGGTGAGCATTTTTTTGGATTGTCACTCTATATTTAGGTAGGTACCCTACAGGGGAGGCATGCGTTAATCCGACAGACCTTTTCTCCGACTATGTGGCATCCGCGTGCGGTTAGGGTTAGGGTGCGGGTTTGGTTCGGGTTTACTGTTTAATGTCGGAGCACTGCGCTGTCGGAGGAATGCGCTACAGTAGCGCTCATTATGCATTGCTTTGGCTATTATGCATTGCTTTGGCTAACGTAATGGTCCATTTGTTCACCACAAAAGCACAACATCTTTTTACAAGGTTTTATGGATTGGTCATGACTGCACCATTGTTGGTGCATGTAGTCCTGTGCGTAAACTCTCATTGAGAGCCAGGCCCAGATTTGAGATTTTCTATACGTATACCTGTGAGATACAAAATTAATAGAGATTGAGAGAGAACCGTAGGTTATTTACATGAGCGCGGTTTTCTGAAATATGAGTGCGGAATCTCACTGCATGACCCTCCTTTGGTAAGCCTATTTTTTATGATGAGCTGCGCCACATTGGTACCTTATGGGGGTGGCACCCCTTGATGGGAACAGCCCTCTTTGAAATATTGCTTTTGAGTTTACACCCGGAGGTTCTTAACCATATGTGAGATACCTGAGGTAACTCACATATGGGTAAGCGAGCACTCAGTTCTCTGAAATATAAGTGAGGTATCATACATCACTTATATTTCAGAGAACTGGGATCATGTAATGGGATAAATAACCTAAAGTTTTCTCTTAAAAAATATTTTTAGTTGTATATCTGCCTAGGGATATGTTAACAATTTTGTATGTTAAAGAGTGATTTACAGTTCAGATACTGTATAATAAAATGTTGTACATTTTGGTATTTTTAGCTACACATTATTACCCTTTTGACTTTCATCAACACAGTATGTTTTAGGTCCATGGGTCAGTGTTTTAATGTTGATTCAGCATATTGTTCATACTCCACAGGTTTACTTCTCGAAATGAAACAGGACATAGATGTCTGATGAATCTGTGTGTGCAAGCAGCTCTCCATGAGCAGTTAAACACAAAAACAATAGAGGAAGTGTTTTCACTGTCTGGATATTACAGATGTGACTTCCTACTAGACCTGTACTCCCATGTCAAAGACTATGAGACTCAAACACACAAGAGTGTTCTTCCAGCTTTACAACCAGTTTACCAGTCAGCTCCTGAAGTCTGGTCCATAGACCTCTCAGAGAGAAAGGTCTCCCTCCTCCTAGAGGTGCTGACACTCCAACAGCAGAGGGGACCAGTGGAGCTGAGAGGCTGGTCTGATGAAGAGAATGAGGTCAAGATCTTCCTTCAGTGTCTACCCTACATCTCAAGTCTCAGGTGACTGATTATGTTGTATATTGAATAAGTTACCACATTTAAACTTGACTGTAACTCACAAGGTTATATGAAAATAGTTATGCTAACAAGAAATACTGTTAATATGACTTAAATTATAATAATACTTCTACCCCAAACTTTTAATTTGTCCATCAATTTCTCATCCCAGTTTGTCTTGTTCTTTCATGTGAAAAAACAAAACAACAAACAAAGAGCATGATGAATTGAAGGAAAGTAAGGGTTCGGTATTAACTTACAGCAAAACTATCTCTATTTAGACCCTCCAGAAAAACACGGGCAAAAATCCTTGATTATGCGGGCTAAAACTCTTGATTATGCGGGCAAAAATCCTTTAATTTGCGACGAAATATGCGTTTTTTTTTGCAATTTTATGCGGTGAAATTGCGGGAAGTTGCGAAATATGCGGAAAGTTGTGAAATATGCGGTAATATGCGGCAATATGCGAAATATGCGATATGCGAAAAGTTGCAAAAAATGCGAAATATGTTAAAAGTTGCGAAATATGCGGCAATATGCGATGCGAATCGCATATTATGCAATGCGATGTGCGCATTATGCGATGCACATATTATGCGATGCGATGCAGCCTTTTTGAAAAAACGTTACCCCCGCATAATAATGCGCCATTTTGCTGATTATGCGGTAAATTCTGCGATCGCATAAACGCATTTTTCTGGAGGGTATATCTATTTATACACTCCAACACAGCTCTCAGGGTATAATTCAAGTGTCTTGTATACAGATTGCAAATTAGCAATGATAATTGCTACTGTACCAACGCCTAGTGCCGCACCCGTGCCAGGTGGAAGACCCAGAATGTTTTAGGGTCATAGATCATGTTTTTAATGTTGATTCATCATATTTGTTTTCTCCATAATCTTCAGGTTTAATTCTGAGAAACAAACTGGACACAGATTTCTGATGGATCTATGTGTGCAAGCAGCTCTCCATGACAGGTTAAACATAAAAACAATAGAGGAAGTGTTTTTACTGTCTGGATGTTACAAATGGGACTTCCTCCTAGACCTGTACTCCCATGTCAAAGACTATGAGACACAAACACACAAGAGTGTTCTTCCAGCTTTACAACCAGTTTACCAGTCAGCTCCTACAGTCTGGTCCATAGACCTCTCAGAGAGAAAGGTCTCCCTCCTCCTAGAGGTGCTGAAACTCCAACCATTGAAGAAACCAGTAGAGCTGAGAGGCTGGTCAGATGAAGAGAATGAAGTGAAGAGTTTCCTTCAGTGTCTACCCTACATCTCACAACTCAGGTTAATGTCTTTTGTTGAATATTTGTCTGTATAAAAAATACACACACACACACACACACACACACACACACACACACACACACACACACACACACACACACACACACACACACACACACACACGTCCTAATGATAATGAGGTATGATTAATGCAATTAATACAAAGTGTGACAAAAGATCGGACACCTTATTGGGAAAAAGACTTAAGTAACTTGGTACTACCCAATAGGTGACAGGCAGAGGAGTGACACTGACAGAGTTTGCCACTCCGATAATGCTTATCGCTCGTAGGGGTAAGCCTTATGACCTCTTCTCAGGTATGTTTATAATGCGTTATACACATGGGATGCATAGCAAGTGCTACCGACATTGCTCCGAACTACGTTAAGAAGCCAAACTGTACCAGAGGTAGTGTTATTGACCGCCATGATTGAGGTCAAAGTCATCCTCAATTCAAGACCCTCTGATGTTGCTGTTCTGCAGTCACACCCAGCGCCTTGCTGATGGGGAGGCTGGACTCCTCATTGACGCAGGTAGCATCCCAAACTCTGAACTGCTCAGTCGCAGGAGGTGGACGCACTCTTAAATCCTAGCCAATCCATTTCCGAACTATTCACCGGCTCTGCAACCATGGCAGAAATGGCAGACAAAGAGCATATCACCATAGGAACTATGGAGCTGCTCCCAGAGCTCAACATAAGGATGCTAGGTTGAAAGTGGTTAATACAAAGAGCTGTGAATTGTATCCAGGATAGAAGCAAGGTGCAGAGAGAACAAGAGAAAGTATACAGTATGCTATGCATTATACAACCAATAATAAGTGAGAATACAGTCAGAGAATACCTGAATCACATATGTTACCAATGTGATCTCCATATGATATTATATGTGTAAAGATAAATGACTGTTGAGTTGTGTGTTAACGCCTCAGAACAGTAGAGTGCACTAGTCCACAGAGAGTACAGAGTGTAAGTATTAAGACATATTACGTAATATGCATTTTTAGGCGCTGAGGTGGAACAGTGCATGGTAGTGCCTGCCCACCACCGTGTAGGCTGGGGGTTGGAATCCACCACGGTGCATCACCAAACTGTACCAGGATGCACCGTGGTGCATCCAACTTTGTCTATACGAGTGTCTACGAACACAATTAGCCCATGTTTGGGGAGGGAAGCCGGGCGGGTAGGGTGGTATTTGTCACTGCACATACTCCTACGGGCTGGGTCGGCACCTGTCAGCAGGGAGTTTTGGGCAGGAAGAGTAGGACGGAGGCTCTACGTCTTCCGGGTGGGGGCTCCTCACTGGCAGTTGAGTCAGTAGGATACAATAGCAATGACAACACACAAATGGGTGTGGGGAGCTTCTTATTTTGGGGGGCATACAACAAAATTGTGGGGGAAATAGGGGGAATATACATTTTGTAATTCCTTCATTGCCCATTGTCCATTGACTCTTTCACCTAAAATCTGATGGATAGTGTCCATAATTGTAAGGGTTCCATTTATGATAAGAGATCAATATTTTATGCTGATTTTCATTTGAACTGTTGCAGGTTCACTCATCAAAGGTCAGAACTGTCAAAACAATCCAAGTTCCTTGGGGAGCTCATCTGTGAAGCAGCAGAACGGGAAGAAGAAACGGGAGAGAAGTTTCTAGAATTGTTACCTTCTGTGTGTAATTACAAAACATTCCCCTTTATTGACTGGTATGATGACAATGATGTTTTGGATCACATGAAGTATCAATGTGATCTACTACTGGACCTATACTCCTATATGAAGATGTATGAAACTCAAACAGGCAGAAGTGTTCTTCCAGCATTACAACCAGTTTACCAGTCAGTTCCTGCAGTCTGGTTCATAGACCTCTCAGAGAGAAAGATCTCTCTGCTACAAGAGGTGCTGAAACTCCAACCAGAGAAGACACCAGTAGAGCTGACAGGCTGGTCATATGAAGAGAGTGAAGTGAGGATCTTCCTTCAGTGTCTACCCTACATCTCACAACTCAGGTTAGTGTGTTTTCTTTAGTCTACATCTACAAGCCATCAGATTATTCTAAAGATAATAAAGTTATTAATGCAGATGCATTACTATTGAACTGACTAGAAGCTCGCCCCCGCTACGCGGGGGCTCGCGTCTAGCCCGCGGCCACGCCCACGTAGCGCCCGCGGCCACTTGGCAACTCATATAAGTGGCGTAGCGTCATGAGGGTCAGTGGGGCCGTGGCTCGGTCAGTGAAGACCCTGTAGTGCGGATGATATGTGGCATAGAGGGGCAGATTGTAAATCCCCAGAGGAAACATCCGTGGGCTACCATTGGTTCAGCGATGTGTGCGGTCGCCCTGCGGCCCTTCCTCCTCCACCAATGTGCAGTATTGAGAGCCCTGACGTCACAACAATTGGAGCGATGGGCACTGCACTGTGGTTGGTTAGGGTACACCTAGGGCCCAGGTAGAACCCAGTTAAAGCCTGCATGGGCAAACCCAGGTAGGACCCGCCTTGGTCCCACATAAACATGGGTAGTTGGGGCCCACCTAAGGGCCAGGTAGAAGCTACTTATAGCCTGCATGGGCATCGCAGTTGGGACTGAAGTGGATGCCGCTGACATTGCTGACATGGGGTCCATATGGTTTAGCCCACCTTGAAACCATATGGGAACTACGCTGGCATGCTGGCTGTAATGCAAACGCTGCATCATACCTGCAGTGTGTAGTTTGATGTTGTGTGTGTAGCAGATATACCTGCAGTGTGTAGATCAATGTCCATATGAAAGTCAATGCCCAGCATTTTTTTTTTTCCCCAGCAGTCTTTTTTCCCTAGTGTCTCTGTCTCTCTCTGGAAGAGGTTGCACATGAACTCTGCAGCCGCACTGAGGCGCTCCAACACAAACACTCTGACATTAAGCTGCTTCACACAACAAACATCAGCACGATGCTGCTGTTTGTCCAAAAGACACAATATCTCCTCTCCCACCGACGTCATGTGTTCATTTATCGACAGCCGTACAGACTCCTTTTGACACATTTTACCTCGTTTATCCAGCTCTCACTGACTCATCGGGCTGTTATTTTGCTGCGATCAAGTCAACGATGTGAGAGATTAGCTATCACAGACGGACGGACAGGGGGTGAAACATAGTCTTGCGCCATGCCTTTCGGCCTGGCGGAGACAATAAAAAAAGGAAAGTAAAGGAAATGAGCATTTCTGCAACAAAAGTAGTCAACAAACTATACTATGAAAACATGGGCCACATTGTCAAAGAATGTAAGAAAGAGGCAGTCATGTAGAAAATAGCCGATCTACAAGCTTGCAAAGCCTCTCAACGTGAGGCGTTTTGAGCTTGTAGATCGGCTATTTTCACAATATGTACTTGTGGAACGGAGTCAAACAGAATGGGGGGGGGTCCCCAGATCAAGTACGTTTATTTGGGGGGGGGGGGGGGGGGGGGGGGGGGGGGGGGCGGCGTGAAAGGGTTGATAAGTACTGCTGTAATCGGAGCGAAATTATCTGAAATTACTACATGACCATAATGCAGCCTAACATGCGTTGCACGGGGCGGTCCTGCCATTACGTTAGTTACTGTAGTTGCTGTGGAGCTACATAGTTCTCCAGAAGACACACACAAACACCATCTACAATGGACTAACTGAGCAGCAATATTGACATTCACCACACGAACGTGCATTGTTGACAAAGTGATTGCACAGCCGCGGCAGGCATGACAACCACGTTAGCGTTAGCGACATGGCAGCTATCACAGCGCCTCGTCGTCGCTGGGACTAACTGTGATGGCTACAGCAGTAACAGCAAGTTGTCTGCGATGCCATTGTCTGGAGACTGCTCTTAGCGTGACACGACCAATGAGAGTGAGCGCTGTAGTTGTTGCTAAGATACGGTGGCGTCTCTGCCCCATAGCTTGTAGATCTCTCACGCATGATTGGCGTAGGCTGCGTTGCCAGGTCTGACTGTTTGTATAAGCGATTTTGGGCTTATTTGGGTGCACTTTTGGGCTCGTTTCCATAGACCACGGCAGCGCTTATTTCTTTCCCGTGACCGATGTGGCAAAAAAAGTGCAAAACGAACCATCCGGAAGTAAATTGCGAGATGAAATATATAGCACTTTTTGATTATTAGAGAAGGAGACACATGTGAAGGTTGAAAATGAAAGGTAGGAGATTATATAGTTTTTCATGAGGGTTTTTTGTAGCAAGTTGTGAGAGAATTGGGCCACTCCTGTGGGCGGGGGGCTGATTAGAACCATTGGGGTTTGAAAGGAGACGCTCTCTGTTTGAGTGATAAGATAAGATTGTCAGATATTTCACTTTGGGTGCACTGAATTTACAAGAGGCACATATAATGTTGTATTCTATTATAAAGAATTATAGCACAAAGAGATAGTATCCTTTCTTAACAACTTAAGCCCTATAAGTCATATTTTGTCGTAAGATGTTGTCAAGGGGTTGAAAATAGCCAATCGTCCAGCTCACAATATCATTGTGAGCATGTTGTGAGCCTGTAGATCAGCTATTTTCCTTATTTTTGAAAATGCTGAAAAAAGTCCAGCTGCAGTAATTAACATTGGACTTTTAGGGACTTTTGACAAAAAAAAAATACTATTTACTATTCTTAATTTTATTTTATTACTATTCTCCTTTATTACCACGGATATGCCTGAAATGTGTGAAACATATTTTTAAGCGGTGCCAACCACTTCTAAGTGTGTGTGTAAGCGTGTGCGCGTTATGCGCGTGCGTACGTGCGTGCGTGTCCGTCCGTCCGTCCGAGCACCAGATAAACAGCTGCAGCTGATTGCAACCAATTCAACTAATTAAGCTCAAACAGGAGTCACAGTGCAACACATGCCCCACTTAAAGACATGCACATTGGACACACACACACACACACACACACACACACACACACACACACACACACACACACACACACAGGCCGGTATTTAATCTTGGTTTTCCTTTGATCAGTTTCAGGTTCAATGACCAAAGGTCAGAGATGTCAAAACAATCCAAGTTCCTAGGGAAGCTCATCTGTAATGCAGCAAAATGGGAAGAAGAAACGGGTGAAAATATTCTGGAATTGTTCTATTCTGTGTGTAATTATGAAACGTTCCCCTTCACTGACTGGTATAATGACTGGGAGGACAACTCCAATCAATGTGATGTACTACTGGACCTATTCTCCTATGTGAAGAACTACGAGACGGAAACACGCAGGATAGTCCTTCCAGCATTACAACCAGTTTACCAGTCGGTTCCTGCAGTCTGGTTCATAGACCTCTCAGAGAGAAAGGTCTCCCTGCTCCAAGAGGTGCTGAAACTCCAACCAGAGAAGAAACCAGTAGAACTGAGAGGCTGGTCAGATGAAGAGAATGAAGTGAAGAGTTTCCTTCAGTGTCTACCCTACATCTCAAAACTCAGGTTAATATTTTACCATACCATTTGTCTACATATAAAAAGCTGTCCACATTTTCTAAAGATAATGAGGTAGGATTACTGCACCTATATATTTATGAGTGAGTATTTGTCCATAAATCTAAATTATACTGTTTTCATAGCTTATACTATTATTATTATAATACTAGAAAGGGTGTTATTATTGTAGGTTATTCTTCATAATAGTGTTGGAACTAAATACATGAAGTAAAGCCATGCAGTGCTGTCTCAATTATGTTCCTGTTACAATATTGCTGATCTGATATTTTCTTCCATAACTCATACATGTTTCAGATGTGATCCAGTTTTCTTCCAGCACACATGTGAAACCATCGCTGTTAGTTCCACAGAGGAGGTCGAACAGCTGGTCTCTCTCCTCCGTCTCCTTGATTTCACCCTGGTGCTGAGAGGAAAGTTACGGCCAAACACCTGCAAGTCTGTGGGGGAAGTTCTGGACCTCTGTGGCTCTAGTGTGGATTTGGTCCTCACACCCAGAAAGATCTATCTCGAAGGAGTCTCGCTTCTTTTTAGACATGTAATACAAATAAAAAGTCTACGGTAGGTTATGTCTTTTAAATTATGTTAAGTTAATTCCTAAAATCAAAATGTTATCTTGGCTCTGAATCATTATATTAGGAGTAGGAATGCTCATAATTAAAAGCTTGTCTTTCTTCTCCCTTCATTTTCAGACTGTCCGCAAGCATGGTATTGCAACTTTTTCAATCGGTAAGAACTGGACATTTGCCCCGTCCAGTGGCTATCGAAGAGCTTTCCCTAAAGACCACAAAAAAAATGTCCGAGAGACTATTGTCCAGGGTTGTGAGTAAGGTGGCATTCCTGCTGAGACACTGGTCAGTCAGATGTTTGGACATGACCAAGTCCAACATCCATTCAAACCTCCTCCTTCCACTGTTGAGTCACCATGATCAACTGGCAATCAAGTAAGTCAGTTTTTTCGTCAGTGATAAAAAACCTCAACCCATTACAATCGGGAAAGCATCTGTGTCATTTTAAATTTTAGCTATATACTATATATATATATAGCACAGTCCTTGACATGAAAACGTTTGAGCACCACTGATATAGCAACATAAGTTTTTCAGAAAACATTTTTAGAATCGGCCTCAGGTCTTAATGGGTTAAACAACCTTCATTCTAAACACGTTCATAACTTGGTCTTCATACTCTGATCCGTAATTCCATTAGACTGCGTCCAGAGGTTCAGCAGGAGCTGGCTGGTGTTGTGTTTACAGCTCAGGATGAGGACTTGACAAAGTCTTTCCTGGAGAAGGTTGGTGGGATCACTCTGGACCTGAAGAAGAACCGGATCCCAGAGAGAAGCGTCACATCCCTTGTACCCTTTCTGGACAGAGTTGTATTTAAACGGTCAGTTAAATCACTCAATTGAAATGTGTTTTGTTTCTAAATCAATGGTTCTCAAAGTGGGGTCCGGGGACCCCCTGGGGTTCCAGGGGGCTCCCAGTAAAATTGGTTAATCCAGCAGCAGAATCAGTTTAACCACTTTAACCCCTATATACACAAGCTCTGTGAAAACAGCAGATCTTTGTAGAGAAAGGTCCTTTTGCACACCTACTAGGACAGATGCGTAGGAGCAGGCAACATGGAAAAAGCTGTAGTTTAGTAGGCTACAACGTTTCGGTCTAAATGATCTTCATCAGGTATCTCTAGCAGATCAGAAATAAAAATTGATATATTTTTTAAACATAAATCTTGTATGGTGGTCCCTGCTAGGGATGGAGCTCGAAACCCGAGCCCATTACAAACCCGGTCGTGAATTTATTGAGACCCGGGTATCAATACGCTTTGGGCTTGTCGAGCCTGTTATCGGGTATAGCGGCCCACGACGTCATGTCCAAACGGTAAAGACAAGAGGTGATCAAGAAATAAGTCTAATCACCCACGCTGACACAAACATGCCGGTCTAAAAAGTGTATTAATAACTGCCAACCAGCGCTGCCCAGGGAAACAAGGACAATGAATTTCATTGGCTCACTATTGGATACATCACCTTTTTAAGGAGGCCGGGTGGTTGCGTCGTTGTTGTGTTTATGTGTGCGGTGGAACAATATCGCTAAGAGTGAAACGCTAAAAATGTTCACTCGTCCTCTTCTACCCAAGGCATGCAGCCCATCATGGTAGCAGGTCTCCGTTGACAATATTAATAATCCAAGTGATAATAATCTGTAAAAAAATGGCAGATCTACAAACTCTCAACGTGGTGCGATCAAACGCAGTGTGAGCTTGTAGATCGGCTATGTTTGTTGTGTGACGCCGTCGCACGATGAAGTATAAATTACGCTTTTAAAGTGACGGTACACACATTAAACAGTTTCTTTAATATTATTTTCCAAAAGTAAATGATCACTTGCCTTCTGTCTGTTAGAAAAGTACTGTATTTAAAGGTCCTGGTGAAGTGATATTTTTGGGTTAAAACAAGAAAAATAGTCATTTTCTTTTCAGCTGAAGAGACATGGAGATTTTATAGTAATTATTACAGTACTATTCATAATATAAAGCCATTTAACACGTATTGCACATTAATGAATGGTTGTTTTAATGATAGGCAAAAATATTTTTAACTTTTGTCATTTAATTTTAGATGGTGGTCAGCCACAAACTCACAGTCAGTGGCCAATAAAAAAAATACCGGTTCTGTCCAGAATTTGTCGTCACAAAAAAAGCCCACATCAATAGGCAGGATCGATAAGGTGCTCATCATTATCAATACAAAATGACGAGCTCCATTCTTAGTCCCTGGCCGCCACAAAATATTTTCAGATGAGGGTCTGCAGACAATACAGTATTAATTTGCGGGTCCTTGACATGAAAATGTTAGAAAACCACTGTTACAAATGTATTGTAGGCTCTAATGTTTAACAATAATAACTAGAAAAAGTGCTCCTCGGAGCACAGGTCTCCGCCAGGTCAGGTACGTTATTCTGGCCTCCTGGTGGCGCTATAATAGGCCAATGTGAAAAGGGTGCCATTTATTCTTAGGTCTTTCACGGCAATCAGACACTGCATTCATGATTTGAGGCATTTTGTTCCAAAAATGTGTTTTGCTAAATTAGACCTGCTGGTGGCGCTATAACAGGCCAATGTGAAAAGGGTGGCATTTCTTCCTTGGCCTAGTGGGAATGTGCATGTGAAATTTCACAAAAATCGCAAGCTGCGTGCATAGTTTGAGGCTTTTTGTTCAAAACGGACCAATCCTGCAAACTTTGGAAGCCAACCATAGTAGTCCTTGGGCCAGACGAGATATCGCTACCACTAAGTTGGCAAAACCTTACCTATACTAAATTGTTTTTTGGGCCAATATAAGTAAATAAAAATATGATAGACTTTCCATAGGAGCATCTTTTTATATTTTTTGACATGTTGTTATTTTTCTCTATAGGCGGATTTTCATTCATAGCCAACAACATATTAAAAGTTATATAACACACTTTTTGGACATCACACTGCTCCTTTTTTTTATAAATTAAACAAACCTGTGTCCAATTAAAGTAGTTGATGAAGTGGGTGTGGCCTATTTGGTGGTGGAGCAGTTTTTTCAGGAATCAAAGCTGAAGTAGTAGAGGCCCTAGGAGGGGTCCACGCGCGACTGCTTATTTTTTTTTCTAGTTTTGATTTTTGGCATCCATAGGACCTCTAATATTGGGATTTTGATGATCCCAAGAAAAAAAGTGGTCCCAAGTGTGTTTTTTTCAATGTTTTATTAACCCTATGAGACCTGCGGGATGGCTGGCTGGAACGCCGGCGAGACTGTCTTTCGGAGACTGTGGAACACTCAAATTTAGACGTAGCCCAAAGATAGAGATACCATTTGATTCCAGACAACCTCAGATTTCCAATGGGACCAACCTTGTCATGCTACCTTGTCGGGAAGGGGGCTAAATACCTAATGATTCAAAGTTAAGACAACATTTTGGCGAGGGAAAAACGACCATCACCATTTTCCAAATGGTCCCTTGAGCTGTCACCTCAATATATGTGAATGAAAATGGGTTACATGGATACCTACAAGCCTCTCCTGTACAGACATGCCAAATGTATGCCTATCTCATGCAGTTCTGGGCAAGAACCATACAGTGTTTTGCATGCAGTACAAATATGTAATTTCTGCCTATTGTAAAAAGGAGACCACTTCTAGGAGAGGAGACTGCATCTATAGCTGTATGAGACCACTGTACTGTATCTAGAAACCACTGTACTGTATCTAGACCACCACACTGTATCTATTGCTATATGAGACCACTTTAATGTATCTAGAGACCACTGTATTGTATATATACCACCGCACTGTATCTATTGCTATATGAGACCACTTTACTGTATCTATAGTCCTTGGGCCAGACGAGATATCGCTACCACTAAGTTGGCAAAACCTTACCTATACTAAATTGTTTTTTGGGCCAATATATGTAAATAAAAATATGATAGACTTTCCATAGGAGCAGCTTTTTATATTTTTTGACATGTTGTTATTTTTCTCTATAGGCGGATTTTCATTCATAGCCAACAACATATTAAAAGTTATATAACACACTTTTTGGACAGCACACTGCTCCTTTTTTTTATAAATTAAACAAACCTGTGTCCAATTAAAGTAGTTGATGAAGTGGGTGTGGCCTATTTGGCGGTGGAGCAGTTTTTTCAGGAATCAAAGCTGAAGTAGTAGAGGCCCTAGGAGGGGTCCACGCGCGACTGCTTATTTTTTTTTCTAGTTTTGATTTTTGGCATCCATAGGACCTCTAATATTGAGATTTTGATGATCCCAAGAAAAAAAGTGGTCCCAAGTGTGTTTTTTTCAATGTTTTATTAACCCTATGAGACCTGCGGGATGGCTGGCTGGAACGCCGGCGAGACTGTCTTTCGGAGACTGTGGAACACTCAAATTTAGACGTAGCCCAAAGATAGAGATACCATTTGATTCCAGACAACCTCAGGTTTCCAATGGGACCAACCTTGTCATGCTACCTTGTCGGGAAGGGGGCTAAATACCTAATGATTCAAAGTTAAGACAACATTTTGGCGAGGGAAAAACGACCATCACCATTTTCCAAATGGTCCCTTGAGCTGTCACCTCAATATATGTGAATGAAAATGGGTTACATGGATACCTACAAGCCTCTCCTGTACAGACATGCCAAATGTATGCCTATCTCATGCAGTTCTGGGCAAGAACCATGCAGTGTTTTGCATGCAGTACAAATATGTAATTTCTGCCTATTGTAAAAAGGAGACCACTTCTAGGAGAGGAGACTGCATTTATAGCTGTATGAGACCACTGTACTGTATCTAGAAACCACTGTACTGTATCTAGACCACCACACTGTATCTATTGCTATATGAGACCACTTTAATGTATCTAGAGACCACTGTATTGTATATATACCACCGCACTGTATCTATTGCTATATGAGACCACTTTACTGTATCTAGAGACCACTGTATTGTATATATACCACTGTACTGCATCTATTGCTACATGAGACCACTGTACTGCATATATGAGACCACTGTATTGCATCTAGACCACTGTGCTGCATCTATATCCCACTGTACTGAATCTATAAACCACTGTGCTGCATCCAATCCCACTGTACTGAATCTATAAACTACTGTACTGCATGTATAGACCATTGTACTGCATCTATAGACCACATACATTGACCACTGTACTGTATCTATAGACCACTATACTGCATCTCAACTCAACACAGCTTTAAACATGTATATATAAAGCACATTTAACATGACTATGTCGCCACAAAGGCTCGGTAGATGCAGTACAGTGATCTACAGATGCAGTAGAGTGGTCTACAGATGCAGTATAGGGGTCTACAGATGCAGTATAGGGGTCTACAGATGCAGTAGAGGGGTCTACAGATGCACTACAGTGGTCTACAGATGCAGTAGAGTGGTCTACAGATGCAGTAGAGGGGTCTACAGATGCAGTATAGGGGTCTACAGATGCACTAGAGTGGTCTACAGATGCAGTAGAGGGGTCTACAGATGCAGTAGAGGGGTCTACATACAGTATGCAGTAGAGGGGTCTACAGATGCAGTAGAGTGGTCTACATATGCAGTAGAGGGGTCTACAGATGCAGTAGAGGGGTCTACAGATGCACTAGAGTGGTCTACAGATGCAGTAGAGGGGTCTACAGATGCAGTAGAGTGGTCTACAGATGCAGTAGAGGGGTCTACAGATGCAGTAGAGGGGTCTACAGATGCACTAGAGTGGTCTACAGATGCAGTAGAGTGGTCTACAGATGCAGTAGAGTGGTCTACAGATGCAATAGAGGGGTCTACAGATGCAGTAGAGTGGTCTACAGATGCAGTAGAGGGGTCTACAGATGCAGTAGAGGGGTCTACAGATGCACTAGAGTGGTCTACAGATGCAGTAGAGGGGTCTACAGATGCAGTAGAGGGGTCTACAGATGCACTAGAGTGGTCTACAGATGCAGTAGAGTGGTCTACAGATGCAGTAGAGTGGTCTACAGATGCAGTAGAGGGGTCTACAGATGCACTAGAGTGATATACAGATGCAGTATAGGGGTCTACAGATGCAGTAGAGGGGTCTACAGATGCAGTAGAGGGGTCTACAGTAGAGCCATATGAAATCCGTTTTATTTTTTTCCCAATTCCGTTTTATTTTTTCCCAAATTCTGTTTTTTCCATTTTAATATTTCTGAATTCTGTATTTTGCTTTTTATGCTAATTTTTACCATAAAAAAAAGTGTCTGGTAAGTGGAAATGAATAAATGTTCAAGATATAACAGTCCATACATGGCCCTTGTTGTGTTATACGCAAAAATGTTCCCAAAATAATTCGGTGACTTCGGTCTGAGCATGCGCAAAATGGCGTCGCGCATGTATTATTGTTTCTATCGTCTTTCTAAGACTATTTCTACGTGGATTTTACTGTTTATAAAGTAGGATGTGGCCATGCAAAATGGTGGTGTCCCGTGGATTTGTAAAAATTTGCGGTAAAAAAAAATATTTTACCGCAATTTTTTTTTTCACCCCAAATTCTGCAATATTCCGTGTTTTATTCCAATTCCATTTTTATTGGTCATTTCCGCGATTCCGTCCGCGATTCCGTTAACACGGATTTCATATGGCTCTAGTCTACAGATGCACTAGAGTGGTCTACAGATGCAGTAGAGTGGTCTACAGATGCAGTAGAGGGGTCTACAGATGCACTAGAGTGGTCTACAGATGCACTAGAGTGGTCTACAGATGCAGTAGAGGGGTCTACAGATGCAGTATAGGTGTCCAGAGATGTCTACAGATCACGACAGTAGTCTACAGACATACTAGAGGGGTCTACAGACACACTAGAGGGGTCTACAGATCACGACAGGGGTCTACAGATGCACTACATGGTCTACAGATGCACTACAGTGGTCTATCGATACAGTACAGCAGTAATAGATACAGTAGCTAGTCTATAGATGCAGTACAGTGGTCTTTAGATGCAGTACAATGGTATATATATGCAGTACAGTGGTTTATAGATTCAGTACAGTGGGATATAGATGCAGCACAGTGGTCTAGATGCAATACAGTGGTCTCATATAGCTATAGATGCAGTACAGTGGTCTCATATAGCAATAGATGCAGTACAGTGGTATATATACACACAATACAGTGGTGTCTAGATACAGTAAAGTGGTCTCAGATAGCAATAGATACAGTGTGGTGGTCTAGATACAGTACAGTGGTTTCTAGATACAGTACAGTGGTCTCATACAGCTATAGATGCAGTCTCCTCTCCTAGAAGTGGTCTCCTTTTTGCAATAGGCAGAAATTACATATTTGTACTGCATGCAAAACACTGCATGGTTCTTGCCCAGGACTGCATGACCATCTTGGATGGCATCTTGAAAATTATGCGTTTCTGCTAAGTATATTTTCCTGGATATTTGGGACGTTCTCAAGCATGCCTAAAGGTACCAGAATCAATTGAAAACCCTTTTGTATCAATGTTTAGGGAGGTTTAGTGGTACTCTTTCTTATATGCCTATTGACCGGTCTATTTCTCATAAAAAGTGCTTGTTTAAGATAAGGCTGAAAATGACCACCCCAGAATGAAATACTATGGGTAAATTATACATTTCCTGAATCCTTAGGGTCATGTCAGTATTCCAGTTGTTGTGTTTTGTGTCTCTGATGTTTCTTGATGCCACAGAACTAAAAGAAAATATATGGTTTAGGCGGAAATTGTGAGAAAAAAAAGGTTATTAAAGGTTTGAAGAGCTCCAGTGACCACTGTACTTATCATACATAGTCACCAAAGGGCTCGAATGAAAGCTCAAAGTGTCCCCTTAAAAATGATACCAAACATAAAATATAAAACATTGTAATATGCCCTGAACGTGAGCCAATACCAAGATATGCACATGTGTCTAAAATGCAATTTTTCAATGGGGGGTGGTAACTGTAGCAGCTGATAACCCCAATTTAGCTGGGCCTCAGGAAGGTCTATCATACAAAAATAATATCTAGGGATGTATAGGAATAAAAAAATCCCAACTAGAATTTGCCATCCCAGGTGGTAGCGATATGTGAGATTTTGGGGTTTGGCCCAAGGACTATAGGCAATGAGGATGGAATATGGGAAATCGGACAGATCCATGTTGATCACATGACTATAGAGATACTGTGTACCGATTTGCATGACGTTTGGATAAAATCTGTAGGAGTAATGTAAAAAACATTGTTTTGCACAAATCGGCCTCCTGGTGGCGCTATAACAGGCCCATGTGAAAAAATTGGGGCAGAGGTTCTGAATTGGCATCCAGGGAGTGTGTGTGCAAAGTTTCGGAGCGAACGGGCCAACGGTGCCGGAGATTAGCTGGTAACACACAGACAGGACGGACACACGGACACACGGACACACACACGGACGGACGGACGGACGGAGGGTAAAACATACTCTCTCGCCATGCCTTCGGCCTGGCGGAGACAATAATGATATCAAGCATATCTTGCACAGTCAGAGTGTTACTGTAATTGTATTTCAGCATTCTACTAACAATAACCCATGTTGTTTTCAGACCCACTCCCAGCTTTACATTGTGTGCCATCAGAGAGACGTATACATGTCATTCCAGTGACTGGGTGCCAAATTTATTGAGGTCATTAGAATATGCGATCAACCTGAACAACAGACAGCTGGACACAGTGGACTGTGAAGCTCTGCTCTTTACCCTCAAACACTGTGACAAAGTGACAGAACTCAGCCTGTTGTGGACCTCCATACCACCAGAGGCAATTGAGAACATCCTGTACTCTCTGGACAGAGTCTCTCGTCTCAGGCAAGTTGGATGTTACCAATTATTGAGAATAAACAGTGTGAAAATAAAGATGATCCTAAACAGGTGATTCAAGGCGTCTGGTTGCTTTGCATGGCTATTTATTTGCATATCATCGCTGTCGGGAGCAAACCTCCTACATCTGTTTTAGTACATTTTTATTTAATTTAATGAATCAGTGCAATAGGCTCTATTCACAGCAGCCATATTATCACTTCCTTCACAGGTGTTACCAATGATACTAATGAAGGCTCTGTTCCATTTAGTCTAGCACAGTGGTTTCCACGACCCCAAATGGACCCTTACGGGTCCATTTTGAGATTTGAGTTACAAATGTCGCTTAAAAAAAACAAAAAATGTGCACATTAATTCACGATTTTTCAAAAATAGCAGATCTACAAGCTCATAGCACGGTGCTGCGCTATGAACTTGTAGATCTGCTATTTTTTAATAGCCTAAGAAATCTAAAATGACACAGATGTGTTCCAGGTCTTAATGGGTTAAACCAACTTTGATGAGGCAGTGTTGTTGTTTTTTTTTCTATTTTTATAAAATATTTCATATTTTGGACATAGTTGGTTTCTGCCCGACGACATAAGATAATGTTGTTAATAGTCGATGATTGAAGTGAAGATTCAATGTGTTGTGTTGTACTTCACACCAGTGTGGACAGGAGTGTGCTGCTGAGGTTCCTCCACTGCTGCACTACCTGTCAGACACAGCAGGGGGCAGCAGCAGCTCTGCTCAGAGCTCTACAGTACAGACTGGATATGTCCAGCTCCTCCTATGTGGACCTGTCAGAGCAGGTCAGTGGTGACAAGTAACTAAGTACATTTACTCAAGTACTGTACTTAAGTACAATGTCGAGGCGCTTTTACTTCACTGGAGCATTTCCAATTTTCAATGCTTTTACTTCTACTCCACTACATCTCAGAGGCAAATATTCTACTTTTACTCCACTACGATGATTTGAAAACTTTAGTTAGCCTACTAGTTACTTACTGTAGATTTTGATAATTATTACAAAACATATATTAACCACTTCAGCCCCTATATGTACTTTGGCTCTTTGAAAATACCGGACTTTCACTTGTAGTATATTTCTTCATTGAGGTATTGATACTTTTACTTAAAGGAGTAGTTCACCTTTAAGTAAAAAGGTGATTAATTAAACATCCCATGAAGCCTCGATTTCATGGAGATTTTTTTGTTTATGTCACTGAGCCAATAATGTCCTACTGACCATCCACGCTGTCATCAAATGATTGGCTCAGGAATGCGAAACAATCAAAAAAAAATCTCCATCAATTCAAGGCTTCGTGGGGTGTGTAATTGAAAGAAAATAAGTACTTTTTGGGGTGAACGACTCCTTTGAGTAAAACATTTGAGTACTTTTTCCACCACTGGAGCAGGCGGAGGCCCTGCCTCTGACTGCCACACACTGCAGAGCCATCTCTACCGTCCTGGGACACAGCAGCAGTCAGGACACACAGCTCATCCTATCAGACTGTGAGGTAGAGGACAGTGGGCTGGACCAGTTGTTCCCTGTCCTCGACAGAGTCCATCTGAGGTGAGAAGGCATGCGGTGTAAAGCAACTTCAGTACATTTACTCAAGTACTGTACTTTTATGTCTTCTCTGACTATTTTGAGTTTCTTCTGAAACCTTGAGGGTCAAACGTGCAAATAGAAAAACAGCACTTTAATGACACAGTAAAATTATACCCCCCCCCTTCATTATCATAACACAACAGGTGTGGGCATGAGGAGGAGGAGGGACTAGGACAGGTGGGTGGTGCTAAGGTGGTGGAGGAGGTGCTAAGGTGAGAACCAGGTATAATGAACTGGAGGCGTGTCCACATAAAAACATAATTTTAACAATTTCTGTACATTTTTTAACCCTTCTTACACAAAAAAATCTAGGAGGACCTAGTATAACCATAATACCTGATGATTATGTTTGGGGGGGGGGGGATCACTGAAAATCACGGCACCCCGTCTTCAAGTAAATTTTTAATTTAGACTTTTACTTGTAACAGAGTACTTCTACATTGCAGTATTGATACCTTTACTTAAGTAAAAAATGTGAGTACTTTTTCGACCACTGGAAGAAGGACACCACTTTGCTCGCTGCTGTTGCTTTTTCATCACTGGTCTTACTACGTGTTGACTTGCCCTCAATTGTTCGCAAAATAGTTTCAAGGTTTAGAAGAAGCTGGTTTACAGCCTCGTTAACCCATTAAGACCGGGAACGCATCTGTGTCATTTTTAGATTTGAGCTAACAAAAACATTATTTCACACTTTGGCTATTCAAAAATAGCAGATCTACAAGCTCATAGTGCGGCACCGAGTGCCGCACTATGAGCTTGTAGATCATCTTTTTTTTTTAAATGGTTCTTTTAAACTCAAATCTAGGGGTCCGTGGCCAAATACATATAATGTTGGCAATTATGAAAAAGTTTGAGAACCACTGATATAGCAATATACGTCGGGATTTAGAAGACATTTGTACAATCGGCTACAGGTCTTAATCGCAATGTTGTTCTCATCGTTATGTATTTCTTCTTCCAGATGCAGCAAATCCATCCTTCTCCAGCTCCTATCGCTGGTGTCCGAGGGCAGTGAAAGGAACACAGTGATGCGAGCAGGTTCCCTGGCTGGAGCCCTGGGTGGAGAGCTGGACCTCAGTGAGACCAGACTGGACAAGATGGCCTGTAGACGTCTGGCCCTGGTTCTGGAACACTCTGAGGGACTGACAGAACTGGACCTCAGCCACTGTCAACTCACTGACCAGCTACTGGACACTCTGTTCCCCCACCTGCACAAAGCACAAGTCCTGGAGTGAGTAGTGTTATAGAATAGACTGGTGTGCATGGGTAGATAGATAGATAGATAGATAGATAGATAGAATGTACATCTACTCAGTACTGTGCTTGAGTAAGGTGTCTGTACTTTACTTGATTACTTACATTTTGGTGTAATTATGACTTTCCCTCCGCTAAATTTCAAAGATAAATATACTTTTCTAAAGTACATTATGAATTAATCACTTATGTTCTATTTGACATATAATAGCAGATGTACAAGCTCACAACACATCACATCACAAAGATCACTTGCAAAATATTTGATAACATTTTCAATTAATCAATATTAAACAGAACATGTAGGCTACTTTGTAATTTATACCTTTTAATATTAAAGTATTTTAAAAAGCATGTACTTTTGAATACTTAAGTAATTGTAAAAGCAAATAGGACAGCACTTGCAACTCGGGTTGGGTAATATTTGACCAGGAGTATCTAAACTTTGAATCAAGTACTGCCATGGAGTACTTTGTCCACCATGGGTGCTAATGTATTCCTTTGTCCTTTCTCTTCCTTGTGTTGGTGTAGTCTGAGTCACAATCAGCTCACCGATGCTGCAACGGACAGATTAGTCCAGCTGCTCTCCATCAATACATTCATCCGAACTGCACGGTGAGTAGAGTCCACTTTTGTTTGAATGTGCATTATTACCTCTTTGACTGCCTAAGTAATAGTGTGCCACTGCTGCCAGCGAAACGACAATTTTACTGTACTAGCTTTGAAAAATCATGGAATATTCTCCGTGACCTCCGGAGATCGGCTCATTACACGCACGGGGTTGTCGTAGTATAGAGGGGGAAAAAATATCTGCTCGGGGTAATCCATTGCACAGCTGTTGCCATTTGAATGAGGCTTGTTTTTGCAGTAAAGCAAGAGGAGGAGCCGAGATATAGCAGAGATATAGCCATTTCCCCACAGGAAATAAACTGGAAGAAAACAAGCTTTTATTTTTTTAAATAACGTCAATTCCGGGTCTGTCGTCATCAGGCAGTGAAAGCATTATTCATAGTGTAGATAACAGCGCCATCTGGTGGAAAACCACTAAAAACAAAAACCCGTCCAAACTCGTCATTGGCAGGCTGCATCCATGGCAGGCAAAGACTTAATATAACTAGTCCATACCCGGCGTTGTGCAAAGCCAAACTATGCAGACTCTGGGGTTTTCCGCTCGGTACGCATAGTTTACATGTGGTGTGGTGTGGAGTGTGACAACCTGGGCAGTATTGCTTTGTTTTAAAAAATATAAGGTTTTCTTTATTTCATTGAAAAAAACATATTTTGTTTTTTCATTTCCTGAAAAATGAACAATTTGGAGTTGGTTACTGCCCGACAGCAGAGATAGGCTATAATAAGATATAATAGGATAACTTTGTTCTCAGGAGTTTGGAGAACTCATTCATCAACATTTTTTACTACACACATCATACAGTACATAATTAAAACGTTTCACCCTTTGATGTCTTTCCAGACTCTTCAACAACTGCTTCATGGACAAAACCCCCTTCCTGAAAGACAAACGCTTTGACATGTGGTGAACCAATCAACAGCAGGCTTTGAAATGTGGTACACCAATTAACACCAGGCCTTAGAAAGTGGTGAACCAATCAACAGCAGGCTTCAAATGTGGTGAACCAATCAACAGCAGGCGTAGAGAAATGTGTCACAGAGCCCAAACCATGTTCTATAGTTTGTATCAAATGTGTTTAATAGACCAAATCACCACAACCCCCCACAAATATCTCCTGGTAGATAACTGTTTGGCATTGGAGCAGTATTTTTCATTAACATTATTTTAGGAAGAACATTATTTTGTTCTAAATATCCACAGGTTGACAAATTAGACATAGCTAATGTTCTGATCCGTTTATTTTATATTGTGTAAATATTCATAGACGTCCATAGACATTCTACTCAGAAATACTGCGGCACACTTTTGTTTCCAAACATTCTGACCGGGTCTATAGGTCAAACCTGGATGTTTTTATCTGAAATAGTCAAACAAAATAGTCAAACAGTTTGTCTTTTTGATTATGGCTTTTCTTCTCATTGAAATGTTACAATGTAAAGCTATTCACAACCATATTCCATATTGTCGCTGTCATGCAGAACTTTTTTAAAGTTTACAACAGTGTCACACAGAAGCAGCAAAAATAGCAGATATACAAGCTCAAGCTCGGTTTTATAAATATTGAACCAATGAAAAGTTTAAAAAAAAGACAGAAGACGAGCTTGTGTCTAAATAATAACTCAACATTCGCACCCAACATTCTTATTTTTGTTTCATTTATTTTTTTCCTTCTCTAAAGTCATCCAATGGTTGAAGAAGTATTCCAATTGTAAAAGAAAAGTGAAAGTAGCTGTAGGCCTTCTTCAATATAAAAATACTCTGTTACTAGTAAAAGGCATGTCTTTTACTTGAGAACATTTTTTTTTTCCAAATGTGTTAAACTTAAAAAAAATAATAATAATCCAATCAACAAGCTCACACGACACGTTGTGAGCTTGTAGATGGCCTATTCTTTTTTATTTTATTCATGAAATGTGTTAGCTAAATGTTAATGTTTTATTCATTCATGAAAAAAAATTGCTAACCCTAACCCTTTGAAAACATTTTGAAATAATTTTAATAATGTAGGAAATTAAGGATATTTACTCGTGACCCATACAAATGGGTACGCAATCCAAAAATGGGCCCCGATCAACTGTGTGGGAAACAATACATGGACACTGGACAGAAACTATAAACATCCACACAAACCCTCAAGCAAAGGACACATCATACATTGTTATTATACAATTTGAAATGGGAGGAACTGCACATTTTTGCTGTCGAGCCAAGATCTTTTCTTGACAATGAGGTCGTCACTCAACTGAAGACTTTCTGTCTTTTTTTTATTAAATGTTCAATGCATTTGGGGATTTTCAAAAGTATTTAATAAATAAAATAAGAAAACATTGTCTGTCTGCTTTTTTCTGCAAAAGCTTTCCCAACAATAACAGGAAACAGAGAAGGCACTAGTATAGAGCCGTATGGGGTTTAAGTGGTTAACCTCGATCTCCACCCGAGCCTTTGCCTGGAGTCTGACTCTGGAGTCTGAACACCTGCTCCTCAATGCCACTCAGCGCTGCCTAGCAGCCGGCGGCGCACCACTCCCTGCAGCGCCTTCACGACGTCGGGGCTCGGGTCTTGTCCCACGCCGGAGTCCACCTCCACCTGCTGCCCGCGCTGGTCCAGCTTACCCTGGACCAGTGGACCAGTGGTTCTCAAAGTGGGGTCCTTGAGGGTTCCAGGCGGTCCCCAGCAAAATGACTGATAACCAAAATGGACCCTTATGGGGCTGTAACTCTGAGAGTGTACAAATGGAACCAAATGGATCGTTACGGGTCCATTTGGTTCCATTTGTACACTCTCAGAGTTATGGTGGTCCTTTTTTTTTATTTTTTTATCCCATAATTTTGTAACCTCTTTTTTTCACCAGGTGCCAATTTTCTAAGTGATCCTGGGCGCTACACTCCCCCCACCAGCCTAGGGAGTCCACGGCCGAGCTCATGCCTCCTTCAATGCATGAGAGCCAACTGACCTTCTTGTCACCTGACGGGGGGGAGTTTCCCCGGTAGGACGTAGTGTGTGGAAGGAACACGTTATTCCAACCAGTTCCTTTCTCCTCCCTCAGGCGCCCCGGCTGTCATGGGGGAGGCGGTATAGTGACCAGGACTACTGCATGTTTTTGTGAGGGTATTAACTACCCTAGGAGACGCGGGGAGAACGTGCAAACTAGGCCCTTTCGCCAACCCCACCCAGGGTATGGGCGGTTATGGTGGTCCTTGGTCTAATGCAGGGGTTCTCAAAGTGGGGACCGGTTACACCCAGGGGTCCTTGAGATCAGCAGGTCCTCCAGCTCTAACTGCTGCAGCAGCAGAGAGCAGGGCAGGGACCAGGCTAGCGATGTCCTTTCTTTGTAGTCGCCGTAGTCCATTGGTCCTCAAACTGGGGGACGGGAACCCCAGGGGGGTCCCTAAATTATTTTGAGGGGTCCCCAGATGATTAGCTTAACGTGCAACATTGTTTTCTCACTCAACAGTAAACAAAACAACATACAGTATAAGAGTTTACAGGGTATCTGCACCAGGGCGGGAATTTCAGGGAGGCCACGAAGTCCATGGCCGTCACCCCTCAGTTTGGCCTTGTGCCCCTAAAGAAAATGCCCTGAGGCCTGCACAGTGGCTTTAATGCCCCAGCTGACTGGACCACTTTCTCCTCTGTCGCTTTCTTGGCAATATGTAGACACCAGTGTCTTTTGTTGAGATTCTGAATTCTTAACTTCCCATCTTTAAACCAATGTATGTATTTCACTGCAGTTAGTCTACTGTACATATTCAATTTAAAATCCTCCTTAACCCTTTAAATTAATGTAATTCATTAAATAAATGACTTCTTTCAATGGACTAAAATCTTGTTTTAATTGATGGCCCTATCCTGCCCTGGCATTTGGCCTTGTGCCCTCAAAAAATGGACAACACCAAAACCCTAACCCTAAAATGACAGCCCTGAATTCTGCACATTTCTAAAGTTACAGTTGAAGGACTTTTAAGACCTTTTTAATATCAAATAGGCTCTATGCACAGCAGCCATATTGGGAATGAATTGGGCCCCTTCCTTACTTCCTTCACAGGTGTTACCAATGATACTAATTAAGGCCCTGTTCCATTTAGTGTGGCATAGTGGTTGGCTTATTTTCAAGGACCCCCATAACTCTGAGAGTGTACAAATGGAACCAAATGGACCCTTACAGGTCCATTTGGTTCCATTTGTACACTCTCAGAGTTACACACCCACCATAAGGGGCCATTTGGGAACCAAAATGGAGTGTTTCTAGTGAGCCAACATGCACAATATCAGCACCCTGACCAGAATGGAACAGAGCCTCATTAGTATCATTGGTAACACCTGTGAAGGAAGTAAGAAGAGGCCCAATTTCGTTCCAATATGGCTGCTGTGCATAGAGCCTATTGACCAAATTGTCAAATATTATGTAAGAAAGAGGCAAACATTGTAGGCAGATCTACAAGCTCACAACGCCTTGCGGTGAAAAAAGCTGGAGGACTAAAAAGCATAATCAAATACCTAAAGTCAATGGTAAACATAGCCCGATACTAAAGCCTGTACTACAGAAAAAAAAGAAGCCAAAAGAAAGAAAGAAAAGAAAACACAGTCACAGTGTCCATACAGTGTGCCGCCCCAAGCTTTTGTCCACAGAGTCTTTATCCCATTATCACAGAATATCCACTTGATATCGCTACTGTGTCAACAGTGTAATCAGTATAATAACCACACCCTATACAGCAGGACTATTATAAACGCTTTTCAACATTCAAAGGAACCCTTATCAGAGAGAGAGAGAGAGAGAGAGAGAGAGAGAGAGAGAGAGAGAGAGAGAGAGAGAGAGAGAGAGAGAGAGAGAGAGGGGGAGGAAGCAGGCAGTGGTGGAAGAAGTACTCAGATATTTTACTTTAAGTAAAAGTAGCAATACCACAATATAAAAATACTCTGTTACAAGTAAAAGGCCTGTGTTCAAGATGTTACTTGAGTAAAAGTACAAAAGCATTGGCATCCAAATATACTTAAAGTACCAAAAGTAAAAGTACTAAAATGGTGCCACTATATATGTTTATGAATTGAATACCAAGGACCTCAATGGACGGACGGCCCTTTTAGACAAAGTGTTTTAACTGTACTTTTAAACTGTAATGTTTTTACATTCCTGCCTACCACAATATTCAATCAATGTTTGGCAGCACTATCATCAGTGAATTCATGTTTTTTGTTCCTTTGTTTGTTAACACATGATCTTTTCTATCAATATGTTGGATTCATTTTAATGTGTATTTTCAGACATTTAACCACTGTGGCTCTGTACTTGGTCTGCTCTTTTCCCCCTCTACGCCAATCTACACACTCACAAGCTGAACAGGGGTTCCGGGACCCTTAGGGGGTCCTCGGAGTCACTACAGGGGGTGAGTACCAAGGACCTCAATGGACGGACGGCCCTTTTAGACAAAGTGTTTTTAGCGTTTTAGCGAAATGTTAGCGTATTTAGCGTTTAAAAAGGTCTGACAATACACATTAGCATGAATCCAACATGAATGAGTTAAAAGATAATGTGTGTCAAACAAGTCTATGAAACTATATATCTCTGCTGTCGGCAGAAACCAACTCCAAAATGTAAAATTTTCAGGAAATGACAAAAACAAAACAAAAAGTGGAGTTAGGAGGTTTTGTTCATCATTAATAAGAACAGCTGGATGGAACTCCAAGCTCACAATGAGGTTGGAGGTCAAAAGGGGGTGGAGCTTGGAGTCAGCAAAACCAGCTAACTCCACCCCCTTTGGTTGCTGGTTTAGCAGAACGTTTGAGGATCCAAGGAGTTAGCTGGTTTTGTCAGAAGTGCTTTTTAATACTTTTCATTGGTTCGATATTGTTCTAATCAACACACAGACGTAAATGGTGTTCAATAGCAATGATTTATGGAAAAACATGCAAAAGCGGAAAAATCTAGTTAGCTGGTTTCTGCCGGACAGCAACGATATATGTCATCTATGTAAAAAGTTTAACCTGCAACACAATTTTATACAATACTGTATGTAGTGGGGTTCCCTGCTTCATCTCTCTCTCTCAGCTAGGGGTCCTTGACCTGAAAAAGATTGAAGTACCCTGATCTAGAGACTTTCTAGCATGTCCACTCCCAGCCCGTCAATCAGGGCCCTAGAAGACTCAGTTTTGCACGTTTAGCTGCATTTAGCTAACATCTTTCCCTCTTTGGCTCTTAATTATTTTCAGGAAACGACTTTATCGTAATATTGGTGAAACAAAGGATTCCACTCTAAGATCGTCTATTTTCATGATTTAGGAAATAGGTCTCTCTCTCTCTCTCTCTCTCTCTCTCTCTCTCTCTCTCTCTCTCTCTCTCTCTCACACACACACACACACACACACACACACACACACACACACACACACACACACACACACACACACACACACACACACACACACACTAAGATAAAAACGTCATTGTAATTGATCATTATTTTATCTATAGTAGATAAAATGTCATTCCATGGAAAAGGGTGTATGTGTGTGTGTGTGTGTGTGTGTGTGTGTGTGTGTGTGTGTGTGTGTGTGTGTGTGTGTGTGTGTGTGTGTGTGTGTGTGTGTGTGTGTGCGCGTGCGTGCGTGCGCGCGCATGTGTGTTCACGTCTTAAGTGTTGACTTTTGGCGTTTGGTTCTCAGGAACACCGTCTTTAATCATGGTGTGATTGATAAGACTTTGATGATTTTGTTCTGCAGGGCTTTTATAGAGTCTGTACTTTGCCTTGCTGTCGTTAATATCATTCATTGCTGTCAGTAATATTGGCATTAGACAGAACACTTCCCTTAACCCATTAAGACCTGAGGCTGATTATTTTCTAAATCCCAACAGTTTTCTGAAAATCTTATGTAGCTATATCATGTTATGCCATATGCTCAAACTTGTTCATGTCAAGGACCCCTAAATTGATATGTATTTGGCCGCGGACCCCCATCTCAGAATATTTTGTTCCAGCAAATATTTGAGTTTAAAAAATGTAGCCTATATATTCAAATTTACATTCATTTGTAATTATATTCAATATCTTTTATAATGTTTTTAATATTTGCAACTGGTGAACATAGCCGATCTACAAGCTCACAAAGAGCTTGTAGATCGGCTACTTTCACTCATTTTGTGCGACACTCTTGAATGATGAAGTGGGGCATTAATTTATAAAAAACATAAAAAAGTAGAATTATGGATGTATGAGGTTTCTGACCGACAGCAACTGTATGACAAGCTGTATAGCTTAAGCAAGTGGCGTCTATTAGAACGGAGAGCTGCCATCCCCTGTACACTGCGGGAGGCATGCGATAATCCGACAGACCTTTTCTCCGACTATGTGGCATCCGCGAGCGGTTAGGGTTAGGGTGCGGGTTTGGTTCGGGTTTAGTATTGAAACGTCGGAGCGCTGCGCTGTCGGAGGAATGCGCTGTCGGACTAACGTACTGCACCCGTACACTGCATGCAGGCTCTTGACCTCCGCTCCGGCCAATGGTTAGCCCATTAAGATCGGAAAAGCATCTGTCATTTTAGATTTTAACCACTTTAACCATTATTTTATACTTTGGCTATTCAAAAATAGCAGATCTACAAGCTCAAATGAGCTTGTAGATCTCAAATGAGCTTGTAGATCTGCTATTTTTGAAAAATCATAAACATTCGTAAATCAAATCTTTGCTTCTGGGGGTCCCTGGAACAAAATATTTTGAGATGGGGGTCTGCGGCCGAATGCAATCATTTTGGGGGTCCTTGACATGAAACAGTTGGAAAACCACTGATATTGTAGCAACATCAAGTCAAAAAAATAATTTAAATAAAATAAAAACTGTTAGGATTCAGAAGAAGTTTGTAGAATCAAATAATTGAGTAAAAAATGTTCTCTTTAAAAAATAAATATATATATATTCAAAGATTTGCAATTATTATATTTTATAAATAGCAGATCTACAAGCTCATAGTGCGGCACTCGGTGCCGCGCTATGAGCTTGTAGATCTGCTATTTTTGAATAGCCAAAGAAATCTAAAATGACAGAGATGCGTTCCCGGATTGAATGGGTCAAATGTCCCCGCAAGCGAAACGACAGATACAAATTCTCATACCTGCTCCCATTCATGCCAGTTGACCAGCTGGGAGGATGGTTATGATGAGTGTGATGACTTTATCGACAATTGTTTTTAATTACAGTACAATAAAAAAAACACACCAAATGGGTGATGATGAGACACAAAAAAAGGCCGGGGCTTGTTTCCACTGCGGTCCATTATCCATTCAACCCTCAAACAACTGGACAAAACAACAAGAGCAAAGAAAAACACAATGATAGGGAAAATCTAAATAACTAGACCATACCCGGTCGGCGCAGCGCATCCGTGGGGGGATATGCGCACATGATCTGGCAACCCGAGAGGCAGTTCGTCCCATAGCTGGGCAGGCCCGTAACCATGGCGACATTGTTTGACACATAAACGCTAATAAGAAGCTGAGATTTGATGAAATTGAAAAACGGGCTTCACAGTTAAGTTCAGATGGTCAATGGCTGTGTGCAAAATCAGAGCAATTGGTCCAGCCAGTGAGGAGAACCGGGTAGCTGCACCTCCACTACAAACGCACAGAGGTTACTAGAATTATAGTAGGATATACAGAATTTACGATTCACGTCTGTCTGTCTGTCTGTCTGTCTGTCCTACAGAGACAAACCACACTGCCTGCCTGCCTAAAAAAACACAACGATAGAGAAAATCTAAATAATATATATAGAATTCACCATTCACGTACTTCTGTCTGTCTGTCTGTCTGTCTGTCTGTCTGTCTGTCTGTCTGTCTGTCTGTCTGTCTGTCTTATCTGTCTTATCTGCCTGTCCGTCTGTCTGCCTGTATGTCCTACAGATACAAACACAACTCTTGGCATACTGTGGTGTATACTGTTAATGGTGTTGGTTTAAAACACTGTTCTGAATGATAATAAAATGCACTTTGCCCCCTCACTGCCAAGCAGTGTCAGGTAGCCTACTGTACGTCACCACAGCGTGACACACATTTACAGTACATAGAGAACACACTACAACACATCATAACAGACATTACAGTACACGGACACGCACAGTGAGGCAGCATTAAATGCTTCACTGTGACACAGCGTCGTAGAAACGACAGCACAACAGCGAAGGCAACCGTCTGGACTCCATTTTGACAAAACAGAAGAACTAAAACATCCAGCTTAATGTAAGGTATGTGTTTTATTCTTATCATAATGTGAATATGAATATGAATATGAATTATTATTATCATTATCATTATTATTATTACCCTTATTGTTATTATTATTAATATTATTATTATTACCCTTATTATTATTATTATTATTATTATTATTATTATTATATCACTTTCAGAATTGATTTTAAAATGTTATTAATTACCTTTAAGGCCATCTCTGGTCTGGCCCCTTCATACATCTCCGACCTACTCGAGCCATATAAACCAGAGAGCAATTTGAGGTCCTCAGACAAAGCTCTACTCGAAATCCCATTCTCCAATAAAAAAACAAAAGGTGATCGGGCCTTCGCCTTTAGAGCCCCGACTCTCTGGAATGCCCTTCCCTTAGAGATCAGGCTTGCAGAGTCTGTGCCCCGGTTCAAAGCCCTCCTGAAAACCCACTTATATAGAGTCGCTTTTATTACCTAAAGACTTTTACCCATTGTGTCCTACTGTATTGCTGCATCATTTCTTTTTTCTGTTTTTGCTTTTAATGTTTTCATATTTTTCTGCTCTCCTACCGTATGATGTATTTTATATTCTTCTTATTGTTATTTTCGAGCTGTGTTCGCTTCCAGCGTTCGCGCGTCTTACTTGTGTATTTTATATATGTGAAGCACTTTGTAACTTTGTTTCGAAAGGTGCTATATAAATAAAAAATATTATTATTATATACAACCACTTGGTTCACACAAACACACTTCTTGCTTTTGTTTTACTTCCCTGCCACTCGCTTGCTCGCTCACTCACTCGACAGCATTGCAAATGCGTGTGCAGAAATGCCACATTGGCAAAAAAAAGATTATTACCTTACTCCAGAGCTTTCGTGCCACTTGCGTGCATGCCGCTTATGCGCACATAGTTTCCGTACACTCCACTTCGCTTGAACGCAGTCATTTCCCACTAGCCTCCATAACATCTAGTTATATTCAACAATGAATCACATGTTTTACAATGTACAGAAATCATTTGAAAATAGCAGATCCACAAGCTCACAACGGGTCGCAAAGCATGAGGTTGTAAATCGGCTATTTTCAAATAGCCAAAGTATAAGGCTGAAGTGGTTGATGTTTTTTTCTTTTTATAATAATCAAAATATGCAAAGTAACTAGTAACTAGTTAATTAACAATTAATTGTAGTGGAATAAAAGTACAATATTTGCCTCTATGATGTATTGAGTATTGAAGTATTGAAAAATTGGACATACTCCAGTAACTTTAGTTTAGTTACTTTGCAGATTGTGATTATTATTACAAAACATACATTTACCACTTTCAGCCCTATACATTTCAGCCATTTGAAAATAGCCGATCTACAAAATCTGCAAGAGTTTGTAGATCTGCTATTTTCAAAATATTTTATATTTTTCACATTTTATATATTTTTTTCCATTTGAAAACAAGTGGAATGGGACATTCTTTATAATGAGTACTTTCTACTTTTGGTACTTTAAGTACATTTTGATACCAATAATTTTGTACTTTTGTAAGTCAATTTTGAATTCCGGAGTATTTTTACATTGCAGTATTGATACTCTTAAGTAGAACATTTGAGTAGTTTTCCACCACTGTGTGTGTGTGTGTGTGTGTGTGTGTGTGTGTGTGTGTGTGTGTGTGTGTGTGTGTGTGCGTGTGCGTGCGTGCGTGCGTGCGTGCGTGCGTGCGTGCGTGCGTGCGTGTGTGTGTGTCTACTTTCTACGTTGACAGGTATAATAAAGGCCAAAAGACAAGTGGGTGTGTGGAGAGAGAGGAGGAGGGACATGACTAACAGCACATCCACAGACCAGAAGCTGTGTGTCTATGGAGAGTCACCGGTCTAAAGAACGGAGTCCTTGCATCAGCAATGAACCTGGACCTCCAAACACAAAGTATGTGAATCCTCTTGGACAATAAACACAGCACTAGAATATGACAGAGATCTCATGCATGATGTGCACATCTTAAAACAATAAGACATATCTTACTCAGCCTGAATTTTGTTTCACTCCATTATTCAGTTTGAAAGCGTGTTAAGTGTAAGTTGTGTAAGTAGCAAATGCACTGGCACACCTCTGTGCACCCATGGGCAGTGGTGAAAAAAGTACTCAAATTATTTACTTAAGTAAAAGTATCAATACTGCAATATAGGAATACTCTGTTAAAGTAAAAGTCCAGAATTCAAAATTCACTTGAGTAAAAGTACAAAAGTGTTGGCATCAAAAAGCAAAAGTACTAAAATGTTTGAAAATAGACTATGTATAAAATAGGCTAAATGGGTTAATGTATGTTTCATAATAATAATAATTGATATCTGAAAAGTAACTAGTAATTAAAGTTTTCAAATAATTGTAGTGGAGTAATTACAATATTTGGATCCGATATGTAGTGGAGTAGAAGTAAAAGTACTGGAAATTGGAAATACTCAAGTAAAGTACAGTATAAGTAAATGTACTTTCCACCACTGCCCATGGGCGTGTTGTTGGTCTTAAAATGGGGTGTGGTCAGGTGCATTGTTGGTGTATGTAAGGGGGAGTGAGAAAAGTCAGAAAGCGATTGTCCTTACATCCAAAACAAATAGGAAAGCAAGACCCGCCGCCTCTTTAGGACAGTGGTTCTCAAACTTTTTCGTGTCAAGGACCCCCCAATATGATATGTATTTGGCCGCGGACCCCCATCTTAAAATGTGTTGTTCCAGGGACCCCCATAAGCAAAGATTTGAGTTACAAATGTTTGCTTTAAAAAATATATATATATATACAAAGATTTGCACAGGTTTTCACGATTTTCCAAACATAGCAGATCTACAAGCTCGAGCTTGTAGATCTGCTATTTTTGAATAGCCAAAGTACTAAGGGTTAAAGTGGTTCAAATTATTGTGACGCTGTATTAACACATTTTGCTGGGGACCCCCTGGAACCCCCCCAAGAACCCCTGGGGGTCCCCGGACCCCATTTTGACAGCCAATGCTTTAGGAGACCACAAGTAGGGTGGAGTCTGTTAATTCCAATGGGAGAGTAAACGTGAACACAGCTTCTGAACAATTCTTTATCCCCATGGAACCCCATGGAACTAAATATTACTAAATATTACTGTAGAATCGGCCTCAGGTCTTAATGGGTTAAGGAAAACTGAAAATACATTAGTATAAAGCCCTGAGGGATTCCGGTCAACCATATAGGGTTTAGGGACCAAGAGACATATGCAATGTTTTGTAAGACTGCTGAGATCTACCATCACCGTACAGTGAAAACCACCACTAAATGTATGTCTATACTTGTATAATGTGACGTAACAATAACACAATACAAACTTGAATTAACTGACTTTTTTCATTCACTGTATTGATTTTTTTTTTGTTTAATGATTCCAGAAGTCTTTACCACAGACGAGAGTCTCCAACACCCAGCTGTGTGTCTATGAAGAGTGACGGGTCTAGATGTCGTCCTCCTGACTTCAGTAATGAACCTGGACCTCCACACACAAAGTATGTCCAAAAGATATTCATAACACTGTAATCATGCTAAGGGCTGGTACACACTGCAAGACATTATGTCCGATATTGCTGTCGCCGACATTTATTGGCGCTCGCCGACAAAACCTCCCGACCTGACGCAGATCGGCCTTTGATCGGCGAGATAATGCTCTGTGTGTGTGAAAGGCTCTGCGACCCGATGTGGCCGCGATTCTCCGCTCTGCGTCGGCTTTCCGACCGTTTTCAGATATCTAAATTGTTAGATATTCATCTCTGTCTGGGACAGGACAACAGACAATATCATACACTATGAACGGAGCTGCGAGCACCTTGCAAGGAGATGCACGCTACAGCCAATGAGAGCACATTACAGCCACCGTGGCTATTAGGGGAGCGTCGCTGGACCTGACCACAACAAACAGTCCCTACCGCAATATTACCGTCCAGTCCTCTAATAAGTTAACATTATAAAACAAAATGAGAAAGTGAGCGAGCCTGGTGGGCTGTTTATTTTAGAGGAATTGTACAGAGAGAGAGAGAGAGAGAGAGAGAGAGAGAGAGAGAGAGAGAGAGAGAGAGAGAGAGAGAGAGAGAGACAGAGAGAGAGAGACAGAGAGCGAGAGCGAGCGCTCTCTCTCTGTGTGTGTGTGTGTGTGTGTGTGTGTGTGTGTGTGTGTGTGTGTGTGTGTGTGTGTGTGTGTGTGTGTGTGTGTGTGTGTGTGTGTGTGTGTGTGTGTGTGTCGTTGTCTGTGTTGCCAGATTTTGCGAGAGAAATAAGCAACCAGGTTTGTGAAAACAAGCCCAACAAAAGCGACTATGAGCACTTTAAGCCTATATACAAATACATTGGATACTTGAAAATAGACGATCTACAAGCTCACGTTGTAGATAGGCTATTTTTAAAGAAGACATTTTTGGGGGGGGGGGGGGGGGGGGGGGTGGAATATTTACAAAATCCACACAGATCTTGAATGGGGGTCTATGGCACAACATGTTTTCAGAAGGGGGAGTTCTGCGCCTCTGTGGACAATTAATTATTATTATAAATTTGGGGGTCCTTGCCATGCAAATGTTTGAGAACAACTGGTTCAAACAACATTAGGAAACAAGGCCAAAAAAACAACTACACTTCCAAGCAACTTTACAGAAAAACAATCCCAAAGTCGCTTATAATAAGCAGACATGGCACTGACCGCTTCTGCGCTCTTGACGAGCGAGCGAGAGAGAGAGCGAGAGAGGGGGGAGAGAGAGGGCCCGGGGGGAGAGGGAGAGGGAGAGAGGCATATCACGGGATACGTCGATTAAAATGAATTAGAATAAACACAAATGTATGTATTGGGTCTGACTCTGGAGATAGCATCCTAGTGAACTATCCTACAGTGTGTCAGCCCTTGTCGGGGATCAATCGTGTTGTGAAGACCACAACGATATTATGACAGCCGATTTCAAGAAATAAACTCCTGCAGTGTGTTATGCTTAACGATCAGATGACCCCCCGACCACTTTAAGGTCTTGCAGTGTGTACCAGCCCTAAATGACATGTGCAAATCACAAATAAATGATAGGGCTCTATCTTACACCTGTTGCCAAGCGGCAAAAAGCACAGGACAAGTGTGATTGATAGACTGACTGACTGACTGATTGACTGAACACTTTATTGAAAATACATTCAAAAGGATAAAAACACAAAAAGCCAGAAGGCTTGTTTCCATTCTGGTCCTTGTGGGGAAGGGATGCAGGGGTCAAATTCACCACAATATGAATACTAAGAATAAGGTAACAGATTACAAGTATCTGCTGGTGTGTGTCTGGGACAGCTGGACAGCATGCATTGGTGATTGGTTGATTGATTGATTGATGTACTTTATTTAGTAAGACATGAGAACAGTACATGGCAGTACATAACAGTACATGGAAGTACAAATTCGCAATACAAGGTCTACTAAACTGGATAGCTCAGTTAAGCACGTAGCTTGTTTAAGATGAGATCCCCATGCACACAAATCATGTTGACATATAAGAGACAGACAGATATACACACTACTATACAGAATGTCATACAATCAGTTTACAGGTTACTGGTATGAAGTATGAAGGGTGAAAAATATGTACAAAAAAGAAAGAGAGGGGGGGGGGATAGGTTAGGTTAGGACATGGGGTAGGTTAGGACTTGGACAGGGGCCATTTTTGAATTGCAGCCTCCTGAAGGTGTATCTTTAGGGCATTTTTGAAAGTGAGTAGGGTTTTACACTCCTTTACTCCTTTTGGTAGGGCATTCCACATTTTAGATGAATAGCATGAGAAAGAGTTCATTCCCTTTGTTGTGCCAAATCTGGGTTGAACATGGTTTGTGGAGCTGCCTCTGGTGTTATGATCATGGACTTGATTGACATTTTGGAAGTATTTTGACAAATACAGGGGGATCCCAATGTTGTGGTGTATCTTGAAGACCAGGCCCATAGCAAGTTGCTGTACTCTGTCCTCAACCCTAAGCCATCCAAGCCTAGCAAAATGGGCATGGGTTAGATGGGCTTTGTAATTGAGGCCAAGAAGTAGCCTTACAAGTTTGTTTTGGGATGTTTGGAGCCTTGTTTTTAGGGCCTTGGAGGTGTTGTGATACCATGAAGTGCATGCATAATCATAATGACCTTGTATGAGGGCCCCTACAAGAATCTTCAGAGTATTCTTTCTGACTTTACGAACAAGCCTCCACATCCTCCGTGTTATTTTGTGGACCTTTTTGATCGTCTTTTCAGCGTTTTTGTCACCTGAGAGGTTTGCCTCCAAGATGGAACCCAGGTAGGTAATTTCCTCCTTTCTTGTGATAACAGGTTAGTGGCTCATTGTTCAGGCCTGATATAAATCATGGCCAGAATGCACCGAATGTCACCATTTTGGAAAGAATTTACGGAGGAGCATTCACCTCTGTGACTCACACCTTCAGCGCTTATTGTTACCTGAACACCAGTAAAAGAATAAAACAAAAACTATGATTTTGAGTGCAGCAGCCATGCAAAGGAACCACATTTATCTAAACCCCATGGGAATGACACTCGTTCAGGAGACTGCAATGTCTGGTTGACTGAAACATTCATGTAGATACATGAAAACTGTTCATAAATCAATCCAAGATGTTTATTTAAACCAGGGGTGAGCAACCTTCTCACACACGTGATCTACTTAGATGTCTTGCAGCGTGTTTGTTTCTACCATCACCAGACAGTGACAACCATGATTGTATTTATGTCTGATACTTGTATAATGTGACCTAAAAAATACACAATCTCAAACAAAATGACATTGTAATTTACTGTACGTGATAATTGTAGATATATATTTTTTTTTTATGATTCCAGAAGTCTTTACCACAGACGAGAGTCTCCAACACCCAGCTGTGTGTCTATGAAGAGTGACGGGTCTCACTGTCGTCCTCCTAACTTCAGTAATGAACCTGGACTTCCACACACAAAGTATGTGAATTCAAACAATATCCACAACACTGTAATCATGCTAAATTACATGTGCAAATCACAAAGAAATAAGATATATGGCTCTATCTTACACCTGTTGCCAAGCGGCACAAAGCACAGGACACGTGTGATTGATAGATTGATTGACTGACTGACTGACTGACTGACTGACTGACTGCTGACTGTGAGGTTCAATTCATGAAGGTCTCACAGGCAATTTTATTACCTGTGTAGGCCCTATAAAGAGAAGAATGCATTCGCCATCTGTTTTGAATAAGGGATGTCATGTTTTGCAAATAATTAAGTTTACCTAGACTAAAGGTAAAACCATTTCCCAATTCCATTTAAGGATGTGTTTTCCCTATAATTTATAATTATAAGTTATGGGCCATGACGGAGGCGCGCCGACTCAGCAGACCTTAAGGCTGAGGAGACGCGCCCTCGCGCCTCCAGGCGCGAGTGCCCGCGTCGACCAGCCGCTGGGCTGCTAGTCGACTCAGCGCCGTCCAAGTTATGTACCGATAGGGACAGAATCGTAAATATTATTGGTGCGGACTGCGTTTGCTCCACTGACTGCGTTTATCCCAACTACCACTCAAAGTGGCTCCTGGCCAACTGCCTGGATGAGGCAGACTTTATTTTTTAAAGCTTTGTGCTTTCTATTAGACTGTGCAGGGCAGAGGCGTCTAATCTCTGAGTCAGGGTGACCGCATACCCGCAAGTTGTTCCCTGGGGTCATATTAGCCTAAAACAGTTGAGATATTCTCTCCTAAATTAAGTGCATACATATCTTAGCCAGGTCCTCTACTAATAGGGCTCTATCTTACACCTGTTGCCAAGCGGCACAAAGCACAGGACACGTGTGATTGATAGATTGATTGACTGACTGACTGACTGACTGACTGACTGACTGACTGACTGACTGACTGACTTAATTGAACACCTTATTGAAAATAAATTCAAAAGGATAAAACACAAAAAAGCCAGAAGGCTTGTTTCCATTCTGGTCCTTTTGGGGAAGGGATGCAGGGGTCAAATTCACCACAATATGAATACTAAGAATAAGATAACAGAGTACAAGTATCTGCTGGTGTGTGTCTGCTGTCACAGCTGGACAACATGCAGGCTGGCATTAGTGATTGGTTAGTGGCTCATTGTTCAGGCCTAATAGAAATCATGGCCAGAATGCACCGAATGTCACCATTTTGGAAAGAATTTACGGAGGAGCATTCACCTCTGTGACTCACACCTTCAGCGCTTATTGTTACCTGAACACCAGTAAAAGAATAAAACAAAAACTATGATTTTGAGTGCAGCAGCCATGCAAAGGAACCACATTTATCTAAACCCCATGGGAATGACACTCGTTCAGGAGACTGCAATGTCTGGTTGACTGAAACATTCATGTAGATACATGAAAACTGTTCATAAATCAATCCAAGATGTTTATTTAAACCAGGGGTGAGCAACCTTCTCACACACGTGATCTACTTAGATGTCTTGCAGCGTGTTTGTTTCTACCATCACCAGACAGTGACAACCATGATTGTATTTATGTCTGATACTTGTATAATGTGACCTAAAAAATACACAATCTCAAACAAAATGACATTGTAATTTACTGTACGTGATAATTGTAGATATATATATATATATTTTGTATGATTCCAGAAGTCTTTACCACAGACGAGAGTCTCCAACACCCAGCTGTGTGTCTATGAAGAGTGACGGGTCTCACTGTCGTCCTCCTAACTTCAGTAATGAACCTGGACCTCCACACACAAAGTATGTGAATTCAAACAATATCCACAACACTGTAATCATGCTAAATTACATGTGCAAATCACAAAGAAATAAGATATATGGCTCTATCTTACACCTTTTGCCAAGCGGGCGGCACAAAGCACAGGACACGTGTGATTGATAGATTGATTGACCGACTGACTGACTGACTGACTGATTGATTGAACACTATATAATAATAATAAAAGCACAAAAAAGCCAGAAGGCTTGTTTCCATTCTGGTCCTTTTGGGGAAGGGATGCAGGGGTCAAATTCACCACAATATGAATACTAAGAATAAGATAACAGAGTACAAGTATCTGCTGGTGTGTCTGCTGGCACAGCTGGACAGCATGCATGCTGGCATTAGTGATTGGTTAGTGGCTCATTGTTCAGGCCTAATAGAAATCATGGCCAGAATGCACCAAATGTCACCATTTTGGAAATAATTTACAGAGAAGCATTTACCTCTGTGACTCACACCTTCAGTGCTTATTGTTACCTGAACATCAATAAAAGTATAAAACAAAAACTATGATTTTAAGTGCAGCAGCCATGCAAAGGAACCACATTTATCTAAACCCCACGGGAATGACACTCGTTCAGGAGACTGCAATGTAAATGGTAAATGTATATAGCGCTTTTATCCAAAGCGCTTTACATAGATTGTGCATTACATTCACCCATTCACACAACAATGGCGGAGGAAACCATGCAAGGCACCAACGTGCTCATCGGGAGCAATTAGGGGTTCAATATCTTGCTCAAGGACACTTCGACACTAACTCTGAGTGAGCCCGAGATAGAACTAGGAACCTTGCGGTTTCCATGTCACTCTACCTAACCACTCTACCCCTGAGCCACTGCTGCCCCTATATGTCTGTTTGACTGAAACATTCATGTAGATACATGAAAGCTGTTCTTAAATCAATTCAAAAGGTTTATTTAAACGAGGGGTGAGCAACCTTCTCACACACGTGATTTACTTAGATGTCATGATGCACCGTGTTTGTTTCTACCATCACCAGACAGTGAAAACCATGATTGTGTTTATGTCTGATACTTGTATAATGTGACGTAAAAATTAGGGCTGTCAATCGATTAAAATATTTAATCTGATTAATCGCATGATTGTCCATAGTTAATTATGATTAATCGCAAATTAATCGCATATTTTTTATACGTTCTAATTTTCGAAATCTACCTTAAAGCAGATATTTTTCAAGTTTTTAATACTCTTAAATGAACATGGGAGTAGACAAATGCTTGCTTTATGCAAATGCATGTTTTTATTATTATTGTAACAATGAAAAATACTGTCCAGAATCTTCAAGAAAAAGAAATTCTTCAAGTAAAAGAAATGCTGAAATCATAAACTCAGGCATAGTAATGCTTACTACTAATACTAACACATAACGTAGTGTGTTCAACAGAACTTGACACTTGAACTATTCATCCCCATTTTGTTTAAGCAGCCATTAACACAAAAGGATGACCCTCATGCATTGCATTTGCATCCAATTCAAAACAAACAGTGCGATGCACAAAATAAATTAAAACTATGAATAAAGTGCGCATGAAACAGTGGGGAGTGTAATACAGACAGGACTCAATATAGTGCAGTTTGTCTATAGCCTGTAAACAGCTGTTCTGTAGTATTCAGCAGAGGCTGAACAACCCAGCCTCCTTCTCTTGTCTTTTTTTAACAGACAAAATTAACATGGAAAGACGACAAAGGCAAAACAAGACAAAAGTATACAGTACACTTAGTTCTTTTTCTTTGCACTGAGCCAGTTGCTCAAACAGACAAGCCTGTTGACATTTTCGGATGAGAGGGAGGCTCGCTTCTTATTAACAACATGCCCAGACAGTGAGAACAATCTCTCGCATGGTACGGATGTGGCAGGTGTTGCCAAGTACTTGCGTGCAAGGCAGGCCATCATGCTGTGTGCCCCTTCATGGTCGGACCACCACTGCTGCGGACAGTCCTCCATGTCAATAGTGGGCTCCGCCCTGTAGCGGTCCACACAGGTCTCAATACAGTCCTCCTCTTCATCAGAGGAAGAATCAGGGGCAAGCATGAGAGCTGATCTTTTCTTAGGTGGCTCAGACGTCGCTGGTTGTTCCGGCTGTGCAGGCCTCTCCTCCCTGAGCAAGGCACTGATCGAACGCCACACCTCAGCCCTGTCAGGTTTGCTCAGACACTTGAGGTCCTTGAACCTAGGATCCAGAGCTGTCGCAACCCTCAGCCATGTGATGTTAGTTTTTTCCTTGCGTTGCTCCATATCAGCTGTGAAGGTCTGCTTGAATTTCACCAAGTACGTTGGGTCATCCTCTGAGACCTCCATGACTCGCGATAGATGACGAAAGGCTGGCAGCACCACGGAGCAGGAAACAAACTTCTCTCCTCCGAGAAGTTCAGTTATGTACCTGCAATAATAGAGAAAAAAAGTGTTACATTCACCCACACTACACAAGGGCTGAGGACTCACCCACTCACTCTCTCTCTCTCTCACTCACACACACACACACACACACACACACACACACACACACACACACACACACACACACACACACACACACACACACACACACACACACACACACACCCTTTCTCTCATGTCTCTCACCCCCCTCACACACAGCTCTCTCTCTCTCTCTCTCTCTCTCTCTCTCTCTCTCTCTCTCTCTCTCTCTCTCTCTCTCTCTCTCTCTCTCTCTCTCTCTCTGACAGACAGACAGACAGACAGACAGACAGACAGACAGACAGACAGAGACACACACACACACACACACACAATAAATTAGAGTAGTAACAATTCACCTGCAGGGCTCCAGCACTGTCGCCAACTTCTGCAGCTTATCCAGCTCAGCTGTTGTTGGCATAGTGACTTTGGTTGTATGTTGGGCCAGGGCAGCTCTCAGTGGTTCTTCATTTCTCAGAATACGCTTGATCATCTCCAGGGTGCTGTTCCATCTAGTTGACACGTCCTGTGACAGCGCCTCTACTTTCTTTTGTTTTGAAATTTGCTGCTGCTCAAGCTCTGCTGCATTTGGTGGGCTGTGCTTGAAGTGGCCCACTACCTTTCTGCATTTTGCCAATGCGTTATCAAATGGGCTGTGTTGTAGAGACACTGTGATGGCTCGTTGGAGGAGATGTGCTGCGCAAGGCATATGCCCAAACGGGAGTTCCCTGGCCGCTGCTATCATGTTACGTGCACTGTCGGTGGTCAGCGTGCTGACTTTCGGTTCAATGTCCCACTCTTTGGCTACTTGGGTGAAGTGCTCCGCACACGTGTGGGCGAAGTGCCTCTCCTCTGTCTTCATAACGGTCAACGCATGCGACCGAAGTCCCCACTGCTCGTCAAAATAATGCGCTGTGACCCCGAGGTAACTGTGATTACTGAGTGAAGTCCAATAGTCTCCCGTGAGCGCAACTGTGCGGGTCTTTCCCAACGCCTCAGCCACTGTGGCTCTCTCGTTGTCATACAAGCCGTGGATGTTTTTTACGGTAGTGCCTCTCGAAGGCAACTCATACATACAGTCGTTGGATGCGATGCGTATTATTTCACGCAGACCCTCGTCCTCCACAATGTTAATCGGCCTGCAGGCTGTAGCCACCCATTTGGCGACCGCTGTTGTAAGTTTTCGGGTTGTAGAGTTGTCCAGCTGTTTCCTCGGCAAACTATCCAGCGTGGCTTGCCTTAGGCGAGGAGGGGGCGTAGGGCTCTCTGCATCAGCTGTATGCTTGGCCGACAAGTGGTATTTGAGACTGGACGTACTCCGGTGGTAACTAAATTCACATCGACAGTAAATACAAATTACTTTTGTCCTGTCCAGAGAACCATCTGGCAGGGCTTTGAAGCTAAACTTGCCATTCAAAATAGTTTCTTTTTTATCCATTGTACTGCTCACGGGGGTTTGTTTATGTGCGGCATCGACGTCAGTGCATTACTTCCTGATTTCCCAAACTACGGTGTGGACCGAGGTTCAAACATCACAGCGCGTTAATCGCGCGTCAAAAAAAATAGTGCCGTTAAAACGATTGGGCGTTAACCCGTTAATAGCGCGTTAACTTTGACAGCCCTAGTAAAAATACACCATCTCAAACATGATCATTGTAGATGTATTTCTTTTTGTTTATGATTCCAGAAGTCTTTACCACAGACGAGAGTCTCCAACACCCAGCTGTGTGTCTATGAAGAGTGACGGGTCTAGATGTCGACCTCCTGACTTCAGTAATGAACCTGGACCTCCACACACAAAGTATGTGAATTCAAACAATATCCACAACACTGTAATCATGCTAAATTACATGTGCAAATCACAAAGAAATAAGATATAGGGCTTATCTTACACCTGTTGCCAAGCGGCACAAAGCACAGGACACGTGTGATTGATAGATTGACTGACTGACTGACTGACTGACTGACTGACTGACTGACTGACTGACTGATTCATTGATTGATTGATTGATTGATTGATTGATTGATTGATTGATTGATTGATTGATTGATTGATTGATTGAACACTTTTTTGAAAATACATTCAAAAGGATAAAAGCACAAAAAAGCCAGAAGGCTTGTTTCCATTCTGGTCCTTTTGGGGAAGGGATGCAGGGGTCAAATTCACCACAATATGAATACTAAGAATAAGATAACAGATTACAAGTATCTGCTGGTGTGTGTCTGCTGGCACAGCTGGACAGCATGCATGCTGGCATTAGTGATTGGTTAGTGGCTCATTGTTCAGGCCTAATAGAAATCATGGCCAGAATGCACCAAATGTCACCATTTTGGAAATAATTTACAGAGAAGCATTCACCTATGTGATTCACACCTTCAGTGCTTATTGTTACCTGAACATCAATAAAAGAATAATACAAAAACTATGATTTTAAGTGCAGCAGCCATGCAAAGGAACCACATTTATATAAACCCCACGGGAATGACACTCGTTCAGGAGACTGCAATTTAGTTAGGGTTAGTCTAATGTGACACTCGGGAATTTGAACTGTGTTACCAGCTCAAGATTGTATTGGGTCCCTCGAAATCAAAACCAATATGCACTCCAACCTCAGAAACCTTGTCATCAAATTGGATCTGTCGATGCACCTCGACACACACATCATGTCAGCGACCTGTACATGTTTCTTCCACCTTAGAAACATTGCAAAGCTCAGGTCAGTTGTCTCACAAGCATTAGACCTGCTTATTCATGCCGTTGTATCCTCACGCCTGTACTATTGCAATTCCCTTTTCACCTGCCTTAGTTATTAAACAACCATGGATCGCCTCCAATTAATCCAAAATGCTGCTGCCAGACTGTTCTAAACTGGATCGCTCATAAAAGCACTTGGCTTATTTAAAATGAGATCCCTTTGCACTCAAATCATGATGACTTTTAAGAAGATATACAAATATACACTACTATGCAGCTTCAATGTACATGATAATATAAATTGTATTCATCTCATCCACAGAGAGAGGACAACACCTGGACTGAGGATGCCCAGTCAAACAACAAGTCGACAAAGTAAGATGAACAGAATTTGCTAATTCACATTTCATGTTACTAATTAACATTTAAAGTTAAAGGGATATTTCACTTTCAAAAACACTTTTGGTCATTGTATCATCTACTCAGGCTTATGTGAGCCCCCCAGACCGTTTTTAAGTTGCTTGATTCAGTATTTAAATATTTGATATTAATTTCATCAGACATGCCCCCTTCCTATACAAACCCATTATAACTTCAAACTCCATTTTTAACATGTTAGATTCATCAAAAACACCGTCCTTGGTTCTGGTGACTCACCCTGCCCTCCTAATACGCGAGGGGGCCATTTAAAAATGTTTTATTAAAAATAAATGAAAAAAGTTATCGAAAAAACAGCCCCTCGCGTAAGCCTGAGTAGACGATAAAATGACCCAAAAAGTTTGTTTTTAAAGTGAAATATCCCTTTAACTGCTTAACCGCTTACACCCTATATGCTTCGCCGTGTGATGAATAACGAAAATATCTGATCTACATTGTAGATCAGCTATTTTAGCTATTTTAGAAAAACTTGAAAATGTTTTATTTTTTTATTTTTATGTTCAACATGCCCAAAAAAAGTGGTCTCTAACGCCAGACAACTGTTCTACAATTTTCAAATGCTAGAGACCCCTGAAAGATCTGCCCCCTGGAAGATCTTTAAAATATACATTTTGAATATACAATTCTGCTAAGCAGCTAGCTAGCTAGGCTTTGACTGATTTGATTTATAGTAGGAATTATTTATGTGACTGCAAAGACAGAAATGGTGACAAAATGGAACGGTGCAGTTAATCACAGATTTTAGGCTCTGTCAGAAGGGGGGCAAGATTTTGCGAAGAAGAAGAAGAAGAAGAAGAAGAAGAAGAAGAAGAAGAAGAAGAAACACACCATCTGTGAGGAGGCCTTTGGGCCACATTCTTTCGCTTGAATCTCTTTGCCACGGACTGCCGGGCAAGCGTCTCTTCTAACCTGGAGAGGCCGTCCGGTATGGTCTTTCTCCAAGGATTTGCCAGGTGTCCAGGTCAACACCCAGGGCCTTCACGTCTCTCTTGCAGATGTCTTTGTAGCGTAGTTGAGGTCTGCCTATAGGACGTTTTCCATTAACTAATTCTCCTTAAAGGAGATTCCTGGGGATCCATCCATCATCCATCAACACTATTTGACCGAGCCAACTCATGCGTCTCTGTGAGAAAAAAGAAAAGGAGTCTACTTAGTGGCCCCAAGGCCTTCTTCAGGGTGTAACCCTCAGCAAACACGTTTCCCCTTATATAGATATGGTACGTACATACAGATGGCAAACACATGAGGAGGAAGTCAGACACAGATGAAAAATACAAAGTAACCACTAGATGGCTGTACACTATGGGTGAAATACTGTATATGAATGTAAAAACAAACATGAACGGGCATCCGTTTTATAATCTGCACATTTTCAGCACTTCTATTGTACTGTTAGACGGAAGCATTTGACAATTGTGTGAGCCAACAGTCTGTCTCGAGAGACTGCCAACATAGGGACACCAAGGTGAAGTTTTCACCTCTGTTTTACTTAATATTTTTTTCTGGAGGGCATTTAATACTGTGCTGGATTTAAAGTTATAAATGAATATGTTTAAAATAAAGTTATTAATTTTCTTATCATAGCAAATGTCAGTCTGCAGGAGGATTTAAAGGATTACAGGATCAGTTTGAACAGTCTTGATCGTGTGACAGACGTCACTGAAGTGCCCTCCCTCAGCAGCATCTACACAGAGCTCTACATCACCTTGGAAGAGAGTGAAGGGGTTAATAACCAACATGAGGTGTGGCAGCTTGAGACAGTTTACAAGATGAAGACCATCCATGACACACCAATCAACTGCTGTGACATCTTTAAACCCCTCCTCCCTGACAGAAAGACACCCATTAGAAAAGTTCTGACAAAAGGCATCGCTGGCATTGGAAAAACATTCTCTGTGCGCAAGTTCACTCTGGACTGGGCAAAGGGTTTGGAAAATCAAGATGTAATTCTCCTGGTTCCCTTTTCTTTCCGGGAGCTGAACTTGGTCAGAGATGAGCAGTACAGTCTTCTCACACTGATCCATGTTTTCCACCCAACATTAAAGAGGGTCACAGCAGAGCAGCTCGCTGTCTGGAAACTTGGGTTCATCTTTGATGGTCTGGATGAAAGCAGGTTTCCACTGCAATTCAACAACAACAACATTGTTTCTGAGGTCACAGTGACATCATCAGTGGACGTGTTGTTGACAAACCTCATCAAGGGGAATCTGCTCCCCTCAGCTCTCCTGTGGATAACTACCAGACCTGCCGCAGCCAATCAGATCCCTCCTGCATGTATTGACATGGTGACAGAAGTACGAGGATTCACAGACCTCCAGAAAGAGGTGTACTTCAGGAAGAGATTCAGTGATGAGAAGCTGGCCAGCAGAATCATCTCACACCTGACGACGTCAAGGAGCCTCAGCATCATGTGCCACATCCCAGTCTTCTGTTGGATCACTGCTACCGTTCTGCAGGACATGCTGAGGACATACAAGACAGGACAGCTACCCAAGACCCTGACTCAGATGTACTGCCACTTCCTGTTGGTTCAGACAAAAAGGAAGAAGCAGAAGTATGATGATAAGGTGAATCAACAGCAGCTCATGGACACTGACAGGGAGGTTCTAATGAAGCTGGGCAGGCTGGCATTTGAACATCTGAAGAAAGGAAACATCATGTTCTACCAAGAAGACCTGGAAGAGTGTGGTCTTGATGTGAAAGAAGCCTCGCTCTACTCAGGAGTGTGCACAGAGATCCTCAAAAGAGAGAGTGTGCTTTTCCAGAGAACAGTTTACTCCTTTGTTCATCTGAGTATCCAGGAGTTTCTGGCTGCAGTATACCTGATCCACTGTATCACAGAGAGGACGATGATGGTATTGAAGACATTCCTGCAATTCTGGACCATGTCCGACCTGTGCCTGTCCTTCTTCCTGGAGAGAGCTGTTGAAAAAGCCCTGAAGAGTAAATCCGGCCACCTAGACCTCTTTGTCCGCTTCCTTCATGGCCTCTCACTGGAGTCCAACCAGAGTCTGTTAGGAGGCCTGCTGGGTCAGACAGAGAACAGTCCAGAGAGCATCCAGAGAGCCATCAACAACCTGAAGGAGATGACCACTAAATCTTACTCTCCTGAGAGAATTATCAACATCTTCCACTGTTTGATTGAGATGAACGACCACTCAGTACATCAGGAGATACAACAGTACATGAAGTCAGGGGACAGATCAAAGAAGCTGTCTTACGCCCAGTGTTCAGCTCTGGCCTATATGCTGCAGATGTCAGAGGAGGTTCTGGATAAGTTGGACCTGAACAGTTACAACACATCAGAGGGGGGGCGATACAGACTGGTCCCAGCCGTGAGGAACTGCAGAAAGGCTCGGTTAGTAGTCATGTGAATAGAGAACTCACTAGAACAGAGTCAATCTACCATCACACTTAACACTATAACTAGAAATAATGGTACATTTTGGTAATAGTAAGAGCTGCCTGTCTTGACAATCAACTTAATCAATTAGACTGATTCCATTCACTTACCATGCAACACAAATATCACATGAACAGACAATTACTGTACATGAACAGACAAGTCCAAACGCAAAAGAAATGCAACTTTCAATCTGTCTTCACTTCTCTGTTCTGGTTCCCTGTTCTTACCTACATCCTGTTAATGTCTGCATACATAGATAGAAGATCACTTAGTTAACTTCCTTGACAGTGAACTTGGTATAATCTCTTTTTATAATCTCTGATTTTACATTTAATTTTCAATTACAGACTTGTTGGCTGTAAACTCCAACAGACACACATTGAAGTTGTGGCTTCAGCTCTCAGGTCTAATCCATCCCATCTACGGCACCTGGATTTAAGTTACAACTACATGCACAACTCCTTATTCGATCTACTTTGTGCTGGACTGAAGAGTCCACATTGTAGACTGAAGACTTTAAGGTCAGATTATTTTACAATAATTATTTTATTGTCAGTGACTTATTATGTGATTATAATTTGAATACTGTGGTGATATTCAATTTGAAGAGTCTGAATAAGGTTGATTTCATAGTAAAACATTGTCTAGAATAATGATAAGGTACAGCAACTACAGTATGTGTGCTACAATTACAATTGAGATAAATTCAAACAAACCTGTTTAAATGTTGGGCCAGTCAGAGATTCCCACTCAGCAGGGTGTGGACCTTTGACCTGTTAGGTTTTATGTGTGTATAACTCTGTCTTCTCAACCTGTTGCTGTCTGTTAGCTGCCTGTTGAAAGATTAAGTAAAGATTATTCAGTTAAAGTTACTGTCTGCCTGCTCTAGTTCAAGTTACTGTCTGCCTGCTCTTTCTAGCTCTTGGGTTTCCTGCTCTAAAACCCAGAGAGCCCAAGTGGTTGCATCCAGGTTCCAGGAATAATGTATTTTATAGCAGACAATGAAAAATCTTGTGTACATTTTTTAATTTAGACTGATGCACTGCTGGTTGTCAGAGAGAAACTACGAAGTTCTGGCCTCAACTCTCAGCTCTAATCCTTCCCATCTGAGAAAATTAGACTTGACCTTCAACGTCCTGCCGGAGTTTGGACTGATGCAGGTCTTTGCTGGACTAGAGACCCTCAAGTGAGTAGACTTGAACTGTGTCCATGTTGGTTAGTGCAGCGATTCCCTATTTTTATGCTCCAATGGCTGGTAGTTCGGCCTAGCTATTGATTCCAAAGTTAGGCCGATGCCTGTTTTGAACAAAATGCTTCAAATCATAAACGCAGCGTCCGATTGCCATGAAACTTTTCACGCACATTCCCACTAGGCCTAGGAACACATGCCACCCTTTTCATATTGTCCTGTTGTAGCGCCACAAGGAGGCTGATTTTTGCTAAAACACATTTTTGCCGGACCCAGGGGGTCTGGCTTACATGAGGCTTTGTACCTGTTTTCTCCATACATGGGCATGGTCACTTTGTCCTTAGGCCCCAGCCATAAAAGTCTGTCCCCCTTTCATCCATACATGGGCATGTTTTGTACCTGTTTTCTCCATACATGGGCAAAAAACAGGTTTTGGTCACTTTGTCATTAGGCCCCAGCCATAAAAGTCTGTCCCCCTTTCGTCCATACATGGGCATAGACACAGGCTGACACGTCATGTGAAGTCTGGGTCTGGCAGAGCCAGGTCTCCTTGTTTGATATCACTCCTACAGATTTTGTCCAAACATCACACAAATCGGGACATATTATCTCTATAGTCTTGTAATCAAGACGGATCTGTTTGATTTTTAATATTCCATCCTGATTGGCGAATTTAGAACATTGCTGGCCCACAATAACCTAGCTGACCTGGCGGGGGCCTGTGCTCCGAGGAGCACTTTTTGTAGTCTGTATTTCTTCTAGACAACTGCCGTTCCGGCCAACTTCCCACTCGGCACATTCAGTGAAAATAGAAGATCTACAAGCTCAAACAGCAGATCTAACTGGAGACTACACATCAGATACCTGCCCACTCATATCAGTGATAATTGCTCATATCCTGTTGCAGTTCCATTTGCACAAACCATCCATGAGTGTCCTAAATGTAGAGGAGACGTCATGTTGGACAGGTAGACATTAATGCATTGTTGTTCTACTTCCTACAGTGTGAATCATGGAGGAGAACACTGGGTTAATCCCCAAGTCCTTACACAATGTGAGTGTCTGTCTGTCTGTCTGTCTGTGTGTGTGTGTGTGTGTGTGTGTGTGTGTGTGTGTGTGTGTGTGTGTGTGTGTGTGTGTGTGTGTGTGTGTGTGTGTGTGTGTGTGTGTGTGTGTGTGTGTGCGCGCGCGTTTGCGTTTGTGTGTGCATAAATTATGTTTTAATTTTGACGGTCTTGTTTTCTCATCAGATTCCCATTGTCTCACACTGGACACAAACACAGCTCACAGAGAGCTCTCTCTGTCTGAGAAAAACAGAAAGATGACCGTGGTGTATCAGGATCAGCCATATCCTGATCACCCTGACAGGTTTGATTACTGGAGACAGGCTCTGTGTACAGAGGGTCTGACTGGACACTGTTACTGGGAGGTAGAGTGGAGAGGACAGGTTCATATAGCAGTGACTTACAGAGGACTCACCAGGAAAGGACAGGGTCATGACTGTCTGCTTGGATTCAATGACAAGTCCTGGAGTGTGGAATGTAAAGATGGTCACCATGGTGACATTTACACTATCAGTCACAATAGTAGGAAAACTGTCCTTCCTGTCAGCCCCTCTGACTCCAACAGAGTAGGAGTGTATGTGGACTGCCCTGCTGGGACTGTGTCCTTCTACAGAGTGTCCTCTGACACACTGACACACCTGTACACCTTCCAGTCCACATTCTCTCACCCCCTCTATCCTGGGTTCTGGCTTAGGACTGGGTCCTCTGTTTCAGTTTGAGGTAGAGTCCTGCACAGGTCCAATTTTGAGAAGCCGCGCCCGCCCCGCCCGTCAATAATCAGATCCGTAGACCGACCCGTCAACTGTGATTATTTCAAAATACGAACCAGAACCGCCCCACTCGCCAAAAAATTTACCCGTTTCCGCCCGTTTACCCGTGATTACATGCAGAGTAAAATGTAAATAGCCTACAGACAGTCACTCAATTTAAAAGTGTGTTGAAAAAGATAGCAGCCTTCAACGATAGTGCATTCAGTGGTCAGGTTCGTTCAGAAATCAAGTGAAGACGGAGGAGCGAGCTCATATACGCGCTACGCATGTTGTTGTTTATATTGTCATATGGTTGTAATTTGAAGGTTTAACAGGATGTACAATGTGTTTTTGTGAGTTAAGATAACTGACCGGTGTGCTCCATGCACAGGCTCCATGCCGTTGTGCTGTGTTAGGTTACACAAGTGACGTTGTTTGGGCGGAAACAGTGCTCTCTGATTTTAACAATAAAATGTTACCCACTCGCGTTTAGTTCAGTACCGCCCATCCCTAGCCTGGTTCCAGACATAGACCCCGCACACCGTCTAAGTGAACTGCCTCTTGGTCTGGTGTTGTAAATGTGAACCGAGGATTTATTCGGTACAAAATGTGTTGTCCAATGAGAGTCGGAGGTGGGGGTGGGGATCCCTTAGGATCCACGCAGCTTCAGTCTGATAATCAGTCTAGCCCGTCCCTGTACCCGTGAACTTATACAAGTATATTCTTCACCCGTTTTCACCCATCAAACGCGGGTACCCGTCGGGTATCCACGGGTACCCCGCCCGTTGCAGGACTCTGGTTTGAGGACAGAACCAGTATGGTTTGGTGGTCTGTAGCGAGAGGGGGTTGGTGGTCTGTAGCGAGGGTGGGTTGGTGGTCTATAGCAAGGGGGTCGGGGGTCCGTAGCGAGCGGTCACTCTGTTCACTCTGGTGGGGTGCTGTATGTGTGCATCACTTTGTCATTTGCTTTTTAGAAGGGAGTTCTCGGTGTCAATGGCAATGACCGGCTAGCCTCATTCTACTAACTGCTATCTTCTCTGATACATTGGGTAGTGACTCTTACAGACACTTATTGGTAATGCATTTGTCCTGTTTGATGTTCAGTAATTCTGGTGTAGCACCCATCCAGGGACTTCTGTAGGGCTTGCCTCAGCATTCAGAGCCATAAAGGAGAACAGACTTTACAGTCGCAGGAGAGAAAATTATCTTGATGTGTTGGGAGAGATGAGGTTGGATTTCCACACACTGGTCATGCCATTAAGAGCTCTCCATGCAAGCGCTTTCCTCATTGTAAGGTCCTTCTCTGTGGGATTGACCCAGGTATTTAAAGTCACTGTCCTCCTTTAGCACAGTTCCTCTTATTGTTGTTAGGGGCGGATCATAACATCTTGGATGTTATGACCTCAGTTTTCTTTGGGTTTAGCATGAGGCCAACCTTGGCACGCTCTAACTCCACTCTGGTTAAGAGCTCCTGTGCCTGTTCCACATGATTAGAAAGCAGGCATATATCATCAGTGTAGTTCAGGTCTGTCAGGGTTTCTGCAGGGTGTGTCGTAGGCGTGATTATGGATCCCACCAACGCTCCAGGATATAGACCCGCCTTACCTGTCTGATTGGCTCCCTGGCAGGCATAGTGTTACTGAGGTTAGGGTTAGGTTTAAGTATAGTTTTACTGAGGTTAGGGTTAGGGTTAGGGTTAGGCTTAAGCATAGTTTTACTGAGGTTAGGGTTAGGGTTAAGGTTAGGTTTAGGCATAGTTGCAAAAATCAAGAACTGTCAATCACAGCAACTACTGACCAATCACAGCGTGGTTTGCCAAGAGCTGGTGTGGGATCCATAATAATGCGTCTCGTAGCCCTTCTGGAAATAATAGTGAAGCCGAGTTCTCGCTCCCTTCCTCTTCCTTTGATGGTTTTTGTTTATGATCCCATTATAACCACAACCACCCCTGAATAACCTGTAACACGTTGCAACTTTAGAATTCTGTGTTCCCAGAACTCATGTTATCACCACCTCCTGAGTGGGACCCACATTAGGTTCTGAGAACCTTATCTGAGCCGTAGTGTATGGAAACACATCCAGAACCTGTGAAATAATTTTCACGGCACGGTTCATTTAGCCTAGAACACTAACGTTATATTCATAGAGGAAGCAGTTCTAGAATTATAGAGGAAGGAATGATGAACCTGTGCCCGACTGCTCTGTCTGTATAGCACAGTGGTTCTCAAACTGTTTCATGTCAAGGACCACACGGTGATCCATCTGTCCCTTCCTTCTCAGAGGCACCGTGGGTGGTTCCAAAGTTGCGCTAGCCCCCCCCCCCTTAAAAAACATTGATTTCACGATTATTCCCGGTTTGGGCACCTAAGCGGAGATTCACGGTTTTTACACCCAATGTGTTAAAATGTAAATATTCCAAAATAAAATGGTCAACATATATAGGGGGAGAGTGGTTAAACTTATTTTGATGTCATTTCAACCAACTTTGCTATAGGGACCCCCTGGAACCCCCTCAAGGACCCATGGGGGTCCCCGGACCCCACTTTGAGAACCACTGGTCTATCACATTTAAACACAGAATATTGTAGTCTTATTGACAAAATGAACATCTACACCAGTCAATGGTACAAATATGAGCATTTAATTCTATAAAATGTCATTTCTGATATACAGCATTTTGAAATGATTATGTATATATTTACCCATATCTTCAAGAAAATAAAAGCAATGCTATTGGATTTGCATGTGTCATTGTTCAATTATCAATGAATTTATTTTGATTATTTATGATTTCGTTTCACTCCGCTACACAATATTTGAATACAATTTACAACAAGTTAATTACAATTTACTTTGCATATTTAGATGATTACAAATCATACATTAACAAACCAATCCCCATTATATATTTTGTCTATATATTTTTGTCTATTCGAAAATAAAAGCTCATTAAATCTTTATTTAAAAAATAAATGTCGAGTTTTATTTTATAAAATGACCAGTGTAACTGTCTTAAAAGTATCCTCAAAACAAAGTTATAAAATATATATATATATATAAATGTCACACTTCTTTTGATGTCATATTGCTTCATTTGCGTTCTTTTATGTGCTAAAAGAGTGACATTGAAAGCTGTTTCACTCTGTAATAGCCAATGACAAAACTATTTTTGGATTATCAACTGCGCAACGGAGCAATATATCTCACCAACTCGATCAAAGTGTCTTTGTGCATTAAGCCATACCAGTTGGTGGTTTGTATTGATGTGATTATGGAGGCTATAACCGTTTGTACTTCCGTACAATAAAATGTTTGAGTTTGTCTCATTTTCACTACCAATTACTACTGTTTAAATTCACAAAGCAGAACACTAAGCCTCAGTTTCATCAACGAAGTTAAAGGAGCCTGCCAATGGCATCATCGATGGGAGTTCAAGCTAATAGAAACCACAGCCTGTCTCTTCCTGGACAGTTAGATTACATTGTTCATGCATACAAATCTTGTTTGAAATGACCAAGACTGCCTACCAATGGTGCCACTGGTAGGCAGGTTTCTGAACTGTCCACAGCCCTCCGCTGAGACACACACACAAGTGGTAGCAGAAGTAGGAAGTGCCGCAGCCCTCGCGCCCACATGTGATCTTTGGACAAAATTACCTCAAAATTGCATTTAACTACAACACAATACTTTCCAACTCTAGTGTTGGTAATGATAAATGAAAGACATAATGTTGCAGTTACAACACTTTATTGTACTTTTAACTCGACAACATGGCATAGGCAACAGAAACATCAGAAATATCCCAAAATAAACAAATACTGGTCTCAAGATGAGCTTACATGATAGCAGCACATTCTTTGGAATGCCTATGCATTTTGTTTCAAACTCTTAACATATCACTCCACCTGGTGGACAACTCAAATCATTGCATTTCCTCTGAAAAGGGCTGCAATGTTATCTGACCCAAAAGAAAATAAAGTATAAAGTGAAGTATTCTTTAGTTTAAAACCAAAATATGTTTTTGTAAAAAGGTTAAAGCTCTATATTGTGATAGTAATCTTTTCCAGAGTGTTTGTCCAGTAAGAGGGGTCTCCCCGTCTCTCCAGCCCCCAGTTACTGAAGAAAACACTCTATAATGATTACTCTCAGAAATATAGAGCTTTAACTTAACAAAAAGCTATATTTTAGCACAAAAAAAAAATCTCTTACACTCACTTTAAGCCACCCAAAATAACACATTGTAAAGCTTCATTGTCTTCAATGTGAATGAATAATAATCATTGTGTTCATCCCTGATCAAAACGTATCCCCATTTCTGATACATACAGCAGTGCCGTCCTGTATACACGCGCGTCACAAACCACAAATAGACGATTCGCGTTGTGAACTTGTGGTCGGCTATTTTTGATACATACAGCAGTGCCCCATTTCTGATACATACAGCAGTGCCGTCCTGTATACACGCGCGTCACAAACCACAAATAGACGATTCGCGTTGTGAACTTGTGGTCGGCTATTTTTGATACATACAGCAGTGCCCCATTTCTGATACATACAGCAGTGCCGTCCTGTATACACGCGCGTCACAAACCACAAATAGACGATTCGTGTTGTGAACTTGTGGTCGGCTATTTTTGCCACAGTCTGAATACACAACTCCAATCTGATCACTTGCAAAAATCTGTGTGCACGAAAGAGATCACATTTTAGAAACAACTCAAGATTTGCCTACAGTCTGAACGAGGCCTTTGTGACCAGACATTATATCCCAGGCTTCACAAACACTTTTGGGGTCATTTCAACTTTGAGACAGTTTTTTTTAAAGTTGCTTGATTCAATATTTACATATTTGATATTCATTTTATCAGACAGGTTTCCCTCCCAGTCCATTGGACTTCAAACTCTATTTTGACCATGGAAAACACATGTCCCTTCTGGTGACTGATAGTCCTTCTAATGAATTAGGGGGGCCGTGTTTTTTTTTTCCCAATTACTTTTAATATTGGATCAAGCAACTTAAAACTGTCTGGGGTGCTCACACTATCCAGAGTAGACATTACAATGACCCCAGAAGTGTTTTAAGGGAAATAACCCTTTAATTCTTGCCAGCAGATCCAGCTCCATCAAGGCAGCTAATTTCAGTGGAATGAATCTTACTGCTGACAGGAACCTGCTGATGAGGAAATAGCAATGTGATTCCAAACTGGATAGCCGAGGATTCACATTTTTGACAGCCAGTCTGAACATACCCTAAAAAAGGTCCTTATACACTAGCACAGTGACAAATAAACATTCCCAAAATGTGTCCACATGAAACTGTTAATTTGGTGATGCCTCATTGATACATGTTGATGCTTTTACTCTGAAAAATCAACCTCATTTTGAATACAAATTCACATGGCTTTATCACTCCGTACCATTCACGTACTGTGTGTGGATGTTCACAACAGTTTACACTAATGTGAATTAATCGCACAAAATAAACGCTGTGTAGCGCTGTGTGCAAGGACCTAATAGGAGCAGCACTTCACCCATTTTCAACCTTATCTTCATATAATTGGTCCTCGCTAGTCTTGTGAGCCAGACTGTTGCCTCGCACAATTTTCAAATGCTTCCGGTCATACAGTCTGGAGCACGGGAACCTCTGAAAATGTGATAAAGCAAATGTGAAGCCTCCTCCGCACTTCTGTTTTGTCTTTACAGTCGTGCACATTTATCCTAATATGAAATCAAAAATCATCTAAGCATATATAGCTTGCTGCTTAGCAGAAATAGAAATTAAAAAATAAAATGTAAAGACATTTTAAAATATATTTTCAAGAACTGAATAGGCTATATGCACAGCAGCCATATTGGGAATGAATTGGGCCCTTCCTTACTTCCTTCACATGTGTTACCAATGATACTAATTAAGGCTCTGTTCCATTTAGTGTGGCATAGTGGTTGTCTTATTTTCAAGGACCCCCATAACTCTGAGAGTGTACAAAAGGAACCAAATGGACACTCTCAGAGTTACACACCCACCATAAGGGGCCATTTGGGAACCAAAATGGAGTGTTTCTAGTGAGCCAACATGCACAATATCAGCACCCTGACCATAATGGAACAGAGCCTTCATTAGTATCATTGGTAACACCTGTGAAGGAAGTAAGAAGAGGCCCAATTTATTTCCAATATGGCTGCTGTGCATAGACCCTATTGACAAACAGATGCCAGCTTCCTGTCTCGGATTTGGGGAGGTGTAGTTCCAGACTCTATGTAGTATTCGGAGATTGTGGAATAGCTGTCAGGCTACGCGAGACTGGGTCGTCACTGACACTCATTATAAGACGGCGCCATCTCTGTAGTTGGGCTGTGGACAGTTCAGAAACCTGCCCACCAGCGCCTACATGCTAAAATAAACTACAGCTGTTCTCTTCCTGGAAATTTAGCACGATGTTACAATAAGTTTGAAATGTGCCGAAATTTGCATTGAGGATGACATTAGCAGGCAGGTTTCTGAACTGTATACAGAAATGGTGCCATCTTATTATGAGCATTGGTGAGGAAGATCACTAAGATAGCAGAAAATAGCCGAGCTTGTCGATTGGCTATTTTCCGAGACATTCAATGTGGAGAGAAAACAGAAAAGTAACTAGCGGAGAGCCCTGAGGGACTCCCGCTCAACAACGTGTGTGGAGGGTTTAAGTGTGTGTGTGTGTGTGTGTGTGTGAATCAGCCTTCGGGGGGTGTGGTGTGGTGCTCATCAGAGCAGGGGTGCAAACATTGGAGGATCTTCTCCAGGGTCCAGTGGTGTTCGTGCAGGGCGTGCTCTTCCAAGGTGAACGGACCCTGCTTGGTCCGGATCAGCTCTTTGACGTGAGCACAGCTGGACACAGCTGGGAGAGAGAGACGGGTGACACAGTTAAACCCATTGAAACCGGGAACGCTTCTGAAATGTTTTAGATTTCTTTGGCTATTTAAAAATAGCAGTTCTACAATCTCATAGCGCGGCACCGAGTGCCGCGCTATGAGCTTGTACATCTGCTATTTTTGGAAACAACTTTAACATTTGTGCAAATCTTTGAATACGTATATATTTTTTTTAAATCTCAAATCTTTGCTTCTGGGGGGCCCTGGAACACACTATTTTCAGATGGGGGTCCCCGGCCAAATACACATCATTGTGGGTGGTCCTTGGCATGAAACAGGTTTGAGAACCACTGATATAGCAACAATAGTTTGTCAGAAAACCATTAGGATTTAGCATACATTTGCAGATGCGTTCCCGGATTGAATAGATTAAGACCTGAGGCCGATTGAAAAAATGTAAATGTTGCTATTATCAGGGGTGCACATAACTGGTGCGCAGGTGCGCATGCGCACCCAAAATAAAAAATGCGCACCACATCAGGCGACGCGAGGCGCTTTTGCGCACCAACAGCTGGGACAGGAATTTCCAAGCTTTTATTTTTTAGCAAAAATAAAAAATAAAAGCCTGGAGATCGAGGCTAGGAATTTACTTCCTGAAGCCACACTCACACAATCACTCTAAAGCACCCGTCGGCCCCATGTACAGCCATTAGGCACAGGGGTAGAGATATGACTCGCGTCGCCTCGCATTGCCTCGGTGCGTGCACGCAGCCAGCAGCGGCTGTTAGAGGCACTCGTCACCGATGATGAACGCACCGTAATGGTGCAAAATATGCCGTGAACGTCCCAATCTGGCGGATAAAATCAGCGCAGCAGCACAGGGCACCAACCTTGGGCACAAAAAAACGGCGAAAATCGGCGGAATTTAGAAGCAGAGCGTCCTTTTTTTCTCCCCCCCCCCCCCCCCCCCCGTTGACAAAACTGTCCGGTGGGCACCGTGCTGACCCCCCCCCCCCCCCCCCCCGTTGACAAAACTGTCCAGGCTGAACCTCCACCCCCTTTGACAAAACGGGATGGGCGCCATGCGCACCAAGTCACATGTCCAGGTGCTCTTCTGCGTACCAGACCTAAAAAGTTATGTGCACCCCTGGCTATTATGGTTACTGACGGGCAGAAACCTCTCATTTGCAAAAACTTTTTGTGTTTTTTTTGTAAATGAATGCCCTTACGTGATCATACTACAGTGTCACACATACGCATCAAAAGTAGCAGATCTGCTAGCTCGAAACGCAGCGCGAAGCGACACATTGTGAGCTTGCTCATTTTGAATTTGAATCCTGAAAAGTAACAGTTCTGGGACGTATGAGGTTTCCACCCGACAGAGGTGAGCTAAAATCTAAAATGACACAGATGCTTTCCCGGTTCAAATGAATCGATTGAATTCATTACGTAAAATAATTGACAGTTCAAATAATCGATTGATAATCCATCTCTATTTTGGGCATACATCCTTCATTTAGCCAGGTAAAAGAGATTAAAGAGATAGTTGGATGAACCATCACCTACCGGTCCACTATTACCAGCGGACCGGTACACAAAGAGTCTCCTTTGTGTCTCCTACCGGAACCGCTGCTGGTCATAAATTTATTAGGAATGCGACAAAACCAAAAAAATATCCATGAATTCAAGTCTCCATGGGCGACTAATTGATAGAAAAAGTCACTTTGGGGGTGAACTATCCTTTAAAATCTCTTTTTCCATGAGTGACTGGCCAAGACAGCAGCATTGTGCCGTGCATGCATGTCATTAGAGAAGAGTTTTCATACAATGTCAGATCTGCTACAGTGTTTTAACATCAAAAGTAATGGATAGAATAATCGCCAAGACAATAATGGACAGCTGCAGCCCTAGGAGAATACCAGTTACATGATGTTGCTGTCGGGCAGAAGGTTTTTCCATAAATGAATGCCCTACGTTGTCACACTACAGTGTCTGTCGCACAAAAGTCGCAAAACTAGCTGAGTAAATAGGCTCTATTCACAGCAGCCATATTATCACTTCCTTCACAGGTGTTACCAATGATACTAATGAAGGCTTTGTTCCATTTATTGTAGCACAGTGGTTTCCACGACCCCCATAACTCTGAGAGTGTACAAATGGAACCAAATGGACCCTTACGGGTCCATTTGGTTCCATTTGTACACTCTCAGAGTTACACACCTGTAAGGAGCCATTTGGAAGCCCACGATGGTCCCTGGACCCCAACTTTAGACCCACTGGTGTAACAGAGTGTTTCCAGTGAGCCAACATGCACAATATCAGCACCCCTGACTCTGTTATGACCAGAATGGAACAGAGCCTTCATTAGTATCATTGGTAACACCTGTGAATGTCTTCATAATATGGCTGCTGTGAATAGAGCCTATTGGCTATTTTTGTTATTTTGGACTTTTCTCTTAGAAAGTGGCACTATGTATCTTTTTTTTATGACTGAAATGTAATTGTGTCCAAGGTGAGTATGTTAATGCAATATAACTTATATAAACCTCCCTGCTCTTCTATTGAGACATTTAGATGGTGTCAAAAGTCATGTCTCACCTAGACACAGGATCTGACACACATTTTGACCGTGATGGTCAATATTCAATGTTTCCCCTGAGCAAGCAGGCAGGCTCTATTAGCTCAATGGTAAAAATGTCAGCACTTGTGCAGGAAACCGGGTTCAAATCCGGGGGTAGAAGAGACAAGTAACAGAGCAGCTTTAAGTGTGTGTGTGGGTTTCATGCATAATCAATCAATGAAAAGACCTTGTGACTGAGTAATAACTACACTGGATCCATTGGAAGACTTTTATTGGATCCATTTCCTGAAAAGTAACCGTTTCAAGGTGACCGTGTCAATGTGCAGGTGATCTGTTGACATGGTTTTGTTTGGAATATGGTTTCTGTATTAACATCACAAATGAAAGGTGTAGTAAGTGATATGTTTTGGTTAACCCATTAAGACCTGAGGCGATTCTTAACACATTGAGTGCCAATCGCGTAGAGCTACGCGAACCTATTTAAAGCCGCCACGTGCCAGTCGCGTAGACCTACGCGAAGTGGTCTTTTTTTTTCTTTTCACTCACAGGTTCACATTGCATTGTAGGCCTCGTTCGCCACAACACATTTCATTGTAGCACCACCGGAAACGGAATTATCTGGGTTCGGTTTTTTTTTCCGATCGCATCCGTTTCCTGTCTAGAACGAAACCTAAAAGTCGATTATCTCAGTTGTTGTTTTTCTCCTCGCTGATCACTGTTTAGCGTTCACCGCTGTAGCTTCAAGATGGCGGATCGCAAAGCGAAGCGGTCTTCACTGCTCTGTCTCACACAGATCCCCTGTGTGTTTAGAACCAAATGAACGCGCAATTTTAACAGATTTAACTGTGTCTGTGGCGACGTGAAGAAAACAAAAAAACAACAATAAAACGCTGGCACTGGTGAGTACATTATGAGATTAACCTCTGGCGTGGACTGTGTTACCACATGGGGTGCCAGGTTTTTTTAAAAACAGAGTACACTGAGTGCCAGGATTTTTAACCATTTTTTAGGAGCCGAGATACAGGCTTTTGAAGTCATAAGTTAACCAGGAAGTGGATTGGAGTCTAAATCTTCGGAAAATGATATCTCCTGGTGCTGTGAAGGATTTTTTTTTTTTTTTTTTTTGAAAAAAATATTTTTTGAATGTTTTTTTTTTTCAAAAAACGTATATATACGGTTTTGGCACTCCATGGTTGTATTCCCAAAACCGTATATATACGGTTTTGGCACCCAATGTGTTAAAAACAGTTTTTAGAAAAAAAAATCGAAAAAAAATGTTTAAGATTTTTCAAAAATAGCAGATCTACAAGCTCGTAGCGCGCTACGAGCTTGATAAATGGCTACGAGCTGATAAATGGGTACTCTTTCCTGATTGGATTAAATTGGTATCCCACCTGTACATTTTTCCACTATTTCATCATCTTAGCCCATTAATTATGGTATTATGCAAGTCATCATTAATTTACCTTTTCCAAGGTCGTCCACCAAGCTTCTCACATAAAATCCACCGCCACATTCCACATCTGTAAAGCAAACACAATTAAGAAATCACAAATTGAGGCGTTAACCAGTGCTTTTATGACATATCCGAGACGTTAGGGTATTATTGAACCCTTGTATTCTATTTCTAGTTTGACCAATTCTAACACTCTTTAACCCATTGTTAGCCTGATTATCAGCCTGAAGCTGCGTGGAGGAGCTTCAGTCTGACATTGGCTGCAGTGTCGGCGATTACGAGGGGGAGGGGATTCGAATTTCCCTAAACCAAACACAAGAGATCCAAGGATCCACCTACATCTGACGTCATCGCACAGCTTGTTTTAGCAGATATTTGCTGATTGGCTTGTCGTTAGACCCACCCCCACCTCAGACTCTGATATGACGGGTTTTTGAGCGGTGTAGCAGCTCCTATAAGTGGGGTTGGGACACCTCATTAGTACACCCTTCGCTGTACTGTGATTGGCTCATAATAGCACACCCCTCTAGTACACCCCTAGCTGTACTGTGATTGGCTGACTCTATTGGCTGACTCTATTCAGGAATGTGATTGGCTAGCGAGACACATGATGAAATGAATAACCTATAAATAGGACTATGCACTTAAAAAAAAAATCACACCCAGTGTGAAGTGGGCGGTGTGGTCATCACAGTGGTCATCACAGTGATGGAAGCTCACTTTAAAAAAAGTGTTTTTTTTTAAGTGCATATTCCTATTTATTGGTTATTAATTTCATCATGTGTCTCGCTAGCCAATCACAGTGCCGAATAAAGTCAGCCAATAGAGTCAGCCAATCACAGTACAGCTAGGGGTGTACTAATGTAGGGGTGTACTAATGTATGAGCCAATCACAGTACAGCAAAGGGTGTACTAATGAGGTGCCCCAACCCCACTTATAGGGGCGGCTACACCGCCCAAAAACACTTTTTTTTTTTAAAAGTGAGCTTCCATCACTGATCCATAGGTTCACATTTCAACACCAGACCAAGAGGAGCAGTCCACTCAGAGAGTGAGCGGGGTCTATGGTTTGGAACCAGGCTACCATTGTGTGTCATTTTAAGATTTATTTGGCTATTCAAGAATAACAGATCTACAAGCTCATAGCGCGGCAGTCAGTGCCGCGCTATGAGCTTGTATATCTGCTATCTGCTTGTATATCTGTATATCTGACAACGCCACGGAAAGTTAGCAACATTTTAACTTGCTCTTTCATCATAGAAACAAGTGGGCTTATAACCAAAACGATCCATGTTCTTTGGGAGAAATGGTGTTAGTGTTCCGTGGAGAAATATTGTTGGTGGGAATGAAAACATAGGCGCACCACCGGAAGTGGAGGGCTGAGGGCAGACCTAAACCCTGGTTTCCCGTGAGCATGGGTCCTCCGTACAGCTCCGCCCAGAGTCAAATGGAAAAGTTAAAAACAGCAGAGGGCGCTGTTTTTCTTGGACTGTGAATGACAATTAACTAACCCAGTGTGAACAGAGGTGGGCTGAAGTCCGTCAGTGTTAAGTTGTAAACAGTAACCGGCCTGGCTGGTTTGGCTTCAACGTTGTGACCTTGTTTCAGCAGGACGGACATCCGCTTGCCGTCCTTTTTTAGTGCACAGTAACTGGAAAACAATGACATGCATTATCATTCATTAGTGTTAAGTATGAACTATTACTTAAACCAGGAGAAGACATGTTCATGCCATATCACTATAACACCACTATATTACCATACCCAATATCTAAGCCAATATTAAAGCGGCACATTGGCCCCGATTCATAACGAGAGTCGTAAATATGGTGTAAATGAAGTTCGTAAAGGAGGTCGTATTTCTGGTACTCACTAACGGACGTGCAATTCAAAAAGGGGTTCGTATATCACAGAGACGTGCGTATGACCAGCTCTATATTATAATGACAGCCAGCTGGGCGTGAAGATCCCGAGAGGTTCATTTACATTGCTCCACGCCCCATTTTGCACCATAAAAGGCGTGAACAGTGACCCAGCAGTTTCTCTCTGATCAAATCTGTCACTTTACTGAACAGTGTTGCCATTATTATAAGCGAATTTGCCCTTATTTTTCTGTAAAGTTGCTTGTAAATATTGGTAGAAGTGGGGTGCGTTTTTTTGGGCTTGTTTCTAAAGTATAGTTGGTTATTTGGGCTTGCTTCACAATTGTTCAATTGTTTTAACCTGTGGTTCTCAAATATTTTATGTCATGGACCCCCAAGTTAATATGTAGGCTAATTTATCCCTATAAGCCACATCTGAAAATGTTTTGTGCCAGCTGGAGGCAGATTTGTGTTGTTAGAATGTTTAAAAAATCCAAATATTCCACATTTTATTACAAGATTTTTTTTTAAATATAGCAGATCTACAAGCTCACAACGGTTTAATTAAAGTTCTTATAATGGCCTAACTGTCAGTTACTTCTTTTGGGCTTACTTTCATAGACCTGGTTGCTTATTTCTCTCACAAAATCTGGCAACACCGGAGTTTAACTTCTCGTCCAAACTTACAGCTGTCGGCCACAATGCCTTGACACTGACAGAGAACTTGAACATCATTCATTCTGATCTGTCTGGAAGCGAGTCCCAGTATTGCACGATGGATCAGCTGAACGTAATGTGTAATGTTTACAAGGTTTAACCCCGCCAGCAAATAATAGACTAATAACCTGGAAAGGATATAACATGCTCACGTTTACCAGGTAAAAAGATGATGTTGAGAATAAATCCAGGGCATACAAGTGGAACGATTATGGACCAGAGCTTATTGATTACTTATTGATTAAATTAGTTATTTTTGGATTAATATATCACTGTCCTACGTCTGAATGGGGAATGGATCTTCTGGACACAGCTTTCATCACTATAGTTTCCTCATCAGATGGTAACATTTATTAGGCTGTTGTGTGTGGCGTTCATGTGATCAATATACAGTAGAGTAGCCTACAGTAGGCTATTAGACTACAAATTAATACCGCGGCACGGACACTGGTGCATCAGTCCCTCCGCAGTTTCATTAAGGCATGAAGCCTATTTTCATTATTACGTGACACTTTGGCTGAGATGGCCCGCTGGCAAACACACTCAGGGACCTAATAATTCAGCTCTAAATGCGACTCATAGCCTAGAAAATAAATAAAAAGCGGTGGAATCTAGGCCTACATCATGTCTATATTATGCATAGGCTACAAGCAATACATCGTTTGACATTTATTTTTTATTTTTTATATATATGTGTTGACAAATGTTGGGCACATATATATTTTATTTGAGGTTTGCCACTGTTGTAATTGATTTTGGCATGAAGAATAAAGCATTCTAAAGACATACGCACATTTCAGCCCTGGCAAGACTGCCTCGGGGGTGACGTGAGAACGTGCGCACCTGACGCACAAAACACAGACCAAAAAATCTTTATGAATCAGGTGTATGTGTACGACTTGTCCTAAATGCCGTACAAAATATGGTCGTAAATCCCTTTATGAATCCGGCCCAATGTCATTTTGTCCAATATGTAGGGTAGAGTATGCTAATACAATATAACTTGGGGTGGTTGTACTGTATTTTGTCTCCCTGCTCTTCTATTGAGACATGTAAATACTATGTCTAGGTGAGACATGACCTTTGACATTGATCCCGTTCTCTCTCTAAATATGGGGGTCCACGGCCAAATACATATAATTGTGGGGGTCCTTGACATGAAAACGTTTGAGAACCAATGATATAGCAACATACGTTTTTTTTCAAAAACTGTTAGGATTTAGAAGACTTTTGCACAATCGGCCTCAGGTCTTAACTCATTCACTGCCAGACTTATTGCTGGCCGCGTTTGCCCACTGCCAGAGATTTTTCATTGAAAAAAAAAAAGTACTCAGGAGCTGAGATACAGAATTTTTAAGCTTTAAGTTAACAAGGAAGTGGATGGGAGTCTTTTCCTTCGAAAAATCATATCTCCTTGGTCTTTGGGTCCAAAAAAAAAAAAAAAAAAAAAAAAAAAAAAATTTTGGAAAAATTAATAATTACGTTTTTTACGTCAGTGGCAGGTTTGGTAAACGGGAATAATTACGTTTATTACGTCAGTGGCAGTGTATGAGTTAACACATCCACCAAGTCCTGCATCTGTGTCACTTAAGATTTCTTTGGCTATTCAAAAATAGCAGATCTACAAGCTCATAGCGCGGCACCGAGTGCCGCACTACGAGCTTGTAGATCTGCTATTTTTGAAAAATCGTGAAAATACATTTTTTTCCGAAAAAAAATTAGGATTTCGTTTTTTTTTTGACACGGCCTCAGGTCTTAATGGGTTAATATGTCAGACAGGGGTATATATTTGACACAGTCATGAACATCACTTCTCTGCCTTACAGGGGTGGCACTTGCATGATGTCACCGGTGAACAATTTCAATTTCTCTTCTACGTCTCCTCTGGTGACCAGATCTGTGGGGCAATAATCAATAATCAAATACATTGTTTCTGTTATTTTGCATGATTTCAATTCAAAAACAGCAAAACAATTGCAGAACATCTACAAGCTCAAAGCACGTCGCATTTGGGGCTTGTAGATCTGCCATTTCTGATACTTTTGTGTGACACTGTATTTGTATGATCAAGTAGGGCTTTACTTTACGATGAAATCATAAAAAAGTTAAAACATGGAGATGAGAGGTTTCTGCCCGACAACGACAATATCATATATTATATCATTGCTGTTGGGTGGAAAACTGTCCAAAATACAAGGAAATAGGCTCTATGCACAGCAGCCATATTGGGAATGAATTGGGCCCCTTCCTTACTTCCTTCACAGGTGTTACCAATGATACTAATGAAGGCTCTGTTCCATTCTGGTCAGGGTGCTGATATTGTGCATGTTGGCTCACTAGAAACACTCCATTTTGGTTCCAAAATGGCCCCTTATGGTGGGTGTGTAACTCTGAGAGTCAAATGGACCCGTAAGGGTCCATTTGGTTCCATTTGCACACTCTCAGAGTTATAGGGGTCCTTGAAAATAAGACAACCACTATGCCACACTAAATGGAACAGAGCCTTAATTAGTATCATTGGTAACACCTGTGGAGGAAGTAAGGAAGGGGCCCAATTCATTCACAATATGGCTGCTGTGCATAGAGCCTATTAAGACAAATAAAAAAAGGATCCAATGGATCCAATGTAATCATTATTTAGTCACTAGCACATATTTTTCAATAGTTCAACATTTATAAACGGACAGTTTTTAAGTTGTTTGATTCATTTAGATATTTGGTATTCATTTTATCAAACACGCCCGCCCATTGTAACTTCAAACTCCATTTTAACCATGTTAGATAACCATGTTAGATTTTCAATGAGTGCCTGAGTAGATGAAGCCATTATTCCTTTTCAGCAGCACAACAAAGGGTGCACAATTGGTATTCATATTTGTCATGACATGATTCATGTAATTCTTTCTTTGTTTGTTTCCTCGTTTTGATCTTTTGATAGCCTGACAATATTTGACATGTAGGAATCATTTACCAAAGTCCTTCTCCAGAGTGACCTGGCCAGTGCTATCCAGGGTGTCTGTGGCTTTCCCCAGTTCTGCTGTGACAGAGTATTTCTGCAAGAATAAAAAAAAGAACCAATATACTGTTTAATGGAATGAAAGAACAAAATCATTCAAACCTGAGGTTCAAAGTGTTCACCAAGTCAAGTCACACACACACACGCACCCACCCTGACACCCTGACAAGCACTCGGTTGACTCGGTTCCACAGATAAATATTGCGAAAATAGCAGATCTACAAGCTCACAACGCCTCACACTGCGATCGGCTATTTTTTCAATGTTTGCTTGCCTCTGTCTTACACAATGTTTGACAATTTGGTATTAGAAAAAGGCCTTAAATTGTCACTTTAGAAATGTGCAGATACCCTGTACAGTGTATACACTTACACTGTATGTTGGATTGTTTACTGTTGAGTGAGAAAACAATGGTGCACATTAAGCTAATCATCTGGGGACCCCCCCAAATAATTTGGGGGGTCCCGACCCCCAGTTTGGGAACCACTGCACTAAGTGCATCATCATGCAGACAAAGTATTTGCGACGTGGATTACAGTTCTCTCTCTCTACTATCCTACACATGGCCGCCTCCTCTATTTAACCCATTCAGACAGGAAACGCATCTGTGTAACCACTTCGTCCATTATTTTACACTTTGGCTATTCAAAAATAGCAGATCTACAAGCTACACAGCGCGGCACCGAGTGAGCTTGTAGATCTGCTATTTTTTGAAAAATCTCGAAGATTATGTGCAAATATTTGAATATATATGTTTTTACCTCAAATCTTTGCTTCTGGGGTTCTGAGTTACAAATATTCACTTAAAAAAAATAATATATATATATATATATATATCCAAAGATTTGCACATATTTGAAAGATGTTTCAAAAATAGCAGATCTACAAGCTAGTAGCGCGGCACTCGGTGCCGCGCTACGAGCTTGTATGTCTGCTATTTTTGAATAGCCAAAGAAATCTAAAATGACACAGTTGCGTTCCCGGATTGAATGGTTTGTTCTCCGTTTGTTTTGCTTTATTTCTGCATACAAGACTTCACACACAGACCCACTACGCTACTGATTACTGACACCGATAACCTAGATACTCAAATACTGAAAAGTAAGGATAATACGACGCATCTTGTATTATTTAACCAGTGTGTGGACTCTCTCCTTTGTTGCCTTGAGCCAGACTTGGTGAGCCAAGTTGAAACTTGGGTAACACTTGCCATGAATCCCATGTCTATAATACCTTATAAAGTACTATAATCTGCTTATATCGTAACATTAATTTTGAGCAGATGTGTAATGTCAGGAGTGGAAGAAGTCCACACTGGTAAACTCACCTAAACCCCCTATAAACAAATACAAGGATATTTATTTATTTTTTCATCATTTTTATCCCTCGATTTTGTAACCCTTTTTTTCCACCCGGTGCCAATTTTCTAAGTGATCCTGGGCGCTACACTCCCCCTACCAGGCTAGGGAGCCCAGGGGCGAGCTCATGCCTCCTTCAATGCATGAGAGCCAACTGACCTTCTTGTCACCTGACAGGGGGGGGGGTCCCTGGTTGGACGTAGCGCGTGGAAGGAACACGTTATTCCAACCAGTTCATTTCCCCTCCATCAGGCGCCCCGGCTGACCAGGGGGAGGCAGTATAGTGACCAGGATTACTGCATGTTTTTGTGAGGGCATGAACTACCCTAGGAGACACGGGTATACAAGGATATTTATAATCATCAATATACATCTAGTACATCTAACCTTTTACAGTAGAGAGGCTTTCAGAGCATTGCACATTTATCTGGGTTTGAATGCTAGAAAATGGTAAATGGTGCATTATTATAGCACCTTTATCTAAAGTACTTTAACCCATTAAGACCGGGAAAGCGTCTGTCATTTTAGATTTTAACCACTTTAACCATTATCTTATACTTCGGCTATTCACAAATATGAGATCTACAAGCGTGGCACTTGTAGATCTGCTATTTTTTGAAAAATTGTGAAAATCCTTGAATATATATATATATATATATATTTTAAAGCGAGCATTTGTAACTCAAATCTTTGCTTCTGGGGGATTCTACAAATGTCTTCTAAATCCTTACAGTTTTTTGAAAAATATTTGTTGCTATATATATATATATATATATATATATATATATATATATATATATATATATATATATATATATATATATATATATATATATATATATATATCAGTGGTTCTCAATTTTCATGTCAAGGACCTCCCAAAATTATATGTATTGGGACGCAGACCCTCATCTTAAAATATGTTGTTCCAGGGACCCCCAGAAGCAAAGATTTGTTCACGATTTAAAAAAAAAATAGCAGATCTACAAGCTCATAGCGCGGCACTCGGTGCCGCGCTATGAGCTTGTATATCTGCTACTTTTGAATAGCCATGGTATAAAATAATGGTTAAAATGGTTACACAGATGCGTTCCCGGTTTTAATGGGTTAAAATGTGCATTACATTCACACACAAACGGCAGAGGAAACCATGCAAGGCACCAACCTGCTAATTGGGAGCAGTTCAGTGTCTTGCCCAAGGACACTTCGTCCGCTCTACCTCCCGAGCCACTGCCTCCCCTACGCATTTACAATGTTCATTTATAGGCCAATGTTGTACCAAGTACATAGTTAATACAATTATGCGCAACTAGCAAGTTCCTCTGCTTGTGATGTCATCACTGTGCAATGCCATCCTCCTACTGTACCTGCACAGTCATCTTTTTAAAATGCATGCTTTTAAGTCATTTCCTTCTAATTATATAAAGAATTTAATGTGTACAGTATATAGCAACATACACTTTTTTAAATATTAAAATAAATATTCAATGTTTTTCAGAAAACTTGTCTAAACAGGTTAAAGCAAGTGCCCTATAATCACAGTATAATGTATTTTAACAGTGATTATAATACATTATAACAGTGATTATAAAGCATTATAAAATTACAATGCATTACAACTTGAGATAATTAACATGGGATGCATGTTAGTCTGCCAGCGACCAGCAATCTAAGTATTACAATTATTGGCTTTACAAGTAATTATCCAATGCGGGTTGATTGCATTATGAGTACTAAAGAGTGCGTATAACTATATAATGTTAAAGCAGATTACAAAGCATTTACACTTGACCTTATGAGTCATTATAGAACGTTTCATGTGCTTTATGTTGTAGATCTACAACTTGTAGATCTGCTATTTTTAAAGGCTTTGTATACATTTTATACATTTGAAAACTTGTGAAACGGTACATTCTGCATAATGAGTACTTTCTACTTTTGGTACTTTAAGTACATTTTGATAACAATACTTTTGTACTTTGTACTAAAGTCAATTTTGAATTCCGGACCTTAACTTGTAACAGAGTATTTCTACATTGCAGTATTGATACTTTTAATTAAGTAAATCATTTGAGTACTTTTCCCACCACAGTCAGTATGTATGAGTTTGTATAACTATAATTATATAGTGTTATACATAGATTATACTGCATTATAAAAACAATTATAACACCTTACATACATGGGATACACAGGAAGTGTTACCAAGCTTCCAACCACTTGGAACACAATCCCTCACACTGTACAACATTCTATACGCGATAATCCAAATACAGTGAGAGAGTTAAATTAAGATTGATTTTACGATATAAATTGGGGTCCCAGAGATAAAAATAGAAATCACATTAAATGGGGGTCCATGCCTAATGCATGTCAAACTGGGGGTCCTTGATATGAAAATGGTTGAGAACCACCGCAGTACAAGGTTTCCACCCAACAGTGACGTTAAGGAACCTTAGACACCATGAATAAACGCCTCGTCAAAGACTAACTCACCTTTGAACCGGCCAGCATCTTTCTGAGCATTTTTGTGCCGCCGCCAATGCCAACCACTGCAAAAAGACACAATGTGAAATAAACAACAACAATGCTAACTCGGAACTCTCATTATTTTACCTGCAATAGCAGCTTTTTTATTTGATTTTATTTATTTTGTTTCAAGAAACAGTCTGCACTCAACAGAATACATTTTCTCAACACTCAAGTTCAGTGCATGCACATTGTAATAGGCTCTACGCACAGCAGCCATATTGGAAAGAAATTGGGCTTCTTCTTACTTCCTTCACAGGTGTTACCAATGATACTAATGAAGGCTCCGTTCCATTCTGGTCAGGGTGCTGATATCGTGCATGTTGGCTCACTAGAAACACTCCATTTTGGTTCCCAAATGGCCCCTTATGGTGGGTGTGTAACCATAAGGGAGTATGGGAGTATGGGAGTGTGGGAGTGTACAAATGGAACCAAATGGACCCTTACGGGTCCATTTGGTTCCATTTGTACACTCTCAGAGTTATGGGGGTCCTTGAAAATAAGACAACCACTACGCCACACTAAATGGAACAGAGCCTTAATTAGTATCATTGGTAACACCTGTGAAGGAAGTACGGAAGGGGCCCAATTAATTCCCAATATGGCTGCTGTGCATAGAGCCTATTAAGTACAGTACTTGATACATGTACTTGGCTACTTTCCACCACTGATTTTACCTAGTACACCAGAGGCAGCACTGTCCAGGGTCCCACCGTGTCCCATTTTCAACTCTTGTTTTTTTCTCTTCCGTGGATTGGGATTTTTCAAACCAGCTTCTACACAACAAACAAACAAACAAATAAAACACATTTAATGTTAGATGTCCAGTCAGCAGTGTTGGGTGTAAGGAGAGAGAGCACAAAGTACAATATGTGCCTCTCTCGTGCAAGGCAGAGTTGCCAGGTCTGCTTATTATAACTGACTTAGCGGGTTTGTTTTTCTGCAAAGTCGCTTGTAAATGTGGTAGTTGCGTTTTTTTGGGGTTGATTCTAAAGTGTACTCTGCTTGTTTGGCCTTGCTTCCCAATGTTGTTTAAAGTTTAAACCAGTGGTTCTCAAACATTTTCATGTCAATGACCCTTTAAATTAACATGTATTTTGCCCCCCCCCCCCCCCACACCATACAAGATATGTTGTTATTAAAACATTTTTCCAAATATGCACCCCCCCCCCCCCCCAGATTCTTTGGAAATAGCAGCTCTATAACGCGACACATTGTGAGCTTGCAGATCGGCCATCCTACTATAATTCTAGTAACCTCACGGTGGTAGGTAGCCTGTGTCTTGGGTGGCCTCTTGATCAAACTGCGCATGCGTCGTTGCCAGGTTTCGCGAGAGAAACAAGCAGCAAGGTCTATGAAAACAAGGCCAAACCAAACGAACCCTACAAGCAACGAGGTCTATGAAAAGAAGGCCAAACGAAGCGCCTTCACACATATACCTTGCCTCTTGGAAAACAGCCGATCTACAAGCTCACAACGCGTCCCCACACCCACCTGCACTTTCACAACCAACGCCAAAACACAATACCACCAATATTGCCCCTAAAGCGCTTACAGTAGGCCGACATGGCAACACCACGCTGCACCATAGACCCCGCCCACTCTCTGAGTACAATTCTTTCTGTGGAAAGTAAACACAGCAGACTTTTTTCGCACACAGTCACACACGCACACACGATGCACATACGCACACGCGCACTTTTAGACCCAGTCCTATTTTAAAAGTCTGCGTATGTGCGACTCGCGTATCCGCGCGCCTGGTGTAGCCGCTAGCATTGCAAATCACTTGGATCTAAACAAACGCGCTGTACGCACACGCTCGCTTTGAAAAGCCAGGCTGGTGTCGATCGGCCGTTACGGATCTCTGTGTGTGTGTGTGTGTGTGTGTGTGTGTGTGTGTGTGTGTGTGTGTGTGTGTGTGTGTGTGTGTGTGTGTGTGTGTGTGTGTGTGTGTGTGTGTGTGTGTGTGTGTGTGCGCGCATGTATGTATGTATGTATGTATGTATGTGTGTGTGTTTGTTTGCGATGGGGGGGCGAGTAACATGCCTACGCCATTCTCCGGGCTTATATATATATATATATATATATATATATATATATATATATATATATATATACACACGCCCGTGGGGAGGGGTGACCGCGGGCCGGGGGGTGCCGCGACGGGACCCACGGGGGGGAGGAGGGGGGGGGGGGGTGCCACGACGGGACGTGCGCGGGGGAGAAACCGCGCGACAGGACGTGCATTAACCCCAAGTTTGCAACTACTTTCGCCTGCGCCCTTCACCGGGTATGGTCTAGTTTTTAGATAGTTGATGTATATAGGGCAGGGGTCTTCAACAGGGGGTCCGGGCCCCCTAGGGCTACAGGGGGGCCACCACATGTTTGTGTGATAGGAAGTTTTTCTTTACATTAACTCCTTGAATGCTAAAATTCATTTTCTGAGGGGAACATTAGCCAAAAATAGCAGATCTACTGATTGCGAACGCGCCTCCGACCAAGTGGAGCATACTATGACACTCGGCTCGGCTTGTGTGTCTGTCTGTGTGCAGTATGTGTGCAGCCGCGCCCCCATGTCACTCACGCTCTCATTGGCTGCCCCCATGTGAGTCACGCTCTCATTGCCTGCATGCACTACAGTGTGGCTGAAATTCGCCTGTGCCCCTGGGTGACTCATTACACTCCTCTGAGAAACATATAGCAGCGACAGACAAAAATAACACATCTATAAGCATCTACACGAGTTCATCTATAGAGCGTCGCAGTTCCCGCCCACTTCCAGTTGCCGGAAGTAAATACTCAATGCATTTTTCCCATTGACTTTTCCGAAAATATTTATATAAATTAATTTAAGCCTAGAATCAAGCTATCCAGGATCCTGGTGAATCATGACCATAAAACGTTTGATTGGGTATTTATTAAACATAGTATATCATATCATTAAATATAAAATTTAAAAAATCACAGAAAAAAAGGTTTTATGGTCATGATTCACCAGAATCCTGGATGGCTTGATTCTAGGCTTAAATTCATTGATATAAATATTTTTGGAAAAGTCAATGGGAAAAATGCATTGAGTATTTACTTCCGGCACCCGGATTCTGTGCAACTGCGATGCTCTATTGGGATATCTAAGAATTCCATGTCATTTGTGCATATTTCAGGCCGGATGGCAAGTAATTGCTCATTCCTTTCTATTCTTCTTATTGTTATTTTCGAGCTGCGTTCGCTTCCAGCGTTCGCGCGACTTACTTGTGATAGTGCTGTCAAACAAGTCTATGAGAGCTAAACAGATTTTGATTCTTTGCTGGGGGCCTCCTCTGTGTGTGTGTGTGTGTGTGTGTGTGTGTGTGTGTGTGTGTGTGTGTGTGTGTGTGTGTGTGTGTGTGTGTGTGTGTGTGTGTGTGTGTGTGTGTGTGTGTGTGTGTGTGATCGATCATGCGATCTAGTTGCTTCTTTTGGGCTTGTTTTCATAGACCTGGTTGCTTGTTTCTCTCTCAAAGTCTGGCAACACTGTTGCAGGCTTCCTCAAAGTGGGTGCCATGACCTTGCGACGCGTTGTGAGCTTGTAGATCAGCTACTGTTTGGAAGATTGTTCCCCCCAGAATAGGGGAGGATGATGGGGTTCTAGTGGTTAAATGTAAAGTATAAAGTTAATTGAGTCTGTCCTAATGGAAACTCATATTCTCTCAAGTTTTCCTTAGCTGGTAAGATTATTAACGTACGGGTAAATCATTTTAGTACACAGTTCTCTAGTGCACTGTTCCCCAAACACTATAGCTGTTGTCACTATTTCTTTCTCTCCCAAAAGTATGGCACCTAACTACTTCTACATACTTTCACTTAGAAACTCCATTCAAACTGTACAAAAAAAATCAGCTTACTGTGGACATCTATGCGTGTTTCTTTTTGAAATAATTTGTAGTTTTTTAAATATTTAACTTTAAACACCCCAAAAAGTCAATGGGAAAGTCAATGTTATTTCAACTGAAAACCCTAGAGAGAGGACAGAGGAGAAATGCCTGTGTTTTCGTAAAGTCACTGTGGCCGCATTTTTTACACCACAGACATGTTTTTTACATCACCAAGATCGCACAGGTCTGCTCTCCGATTTAATCCTAAACTGTGTGATGTATACATTTTTAGTTAAAACCATTAATATAAACCCATGCACCTACACACTCTAGCAATCAGTGCAGTGCAGTGCACTAGCTACCTAGATTAGGTAGCTAGTGCTACCTAATCTGTCAGTCATTGGCTGTCAGGCAGTGGTGCTGCAAAGTAACTAAGTATATTTACTCACGTACTATGCAAGTGCTTACCATGCACAGTTTAATTTTGAGGTCCTTTTACTTTCCTTTCCATTTTTGTTACCTCTACTCCACTACAGTGAAAGCATTTGACAGCTTTACTTGTTACTTTGCAGATTTTATTATTAATAAAAAACCTACAGTAACCACATACAGCCGATCTACAATGTGACGCGTTATGAGCTTGTAGATCTGCTATTTTCTGAAAATTTGAGTACTTTTACTTTGGTACTGAACGTATATTTTGATGCTAAAACATATGTAGATTTCAAGCTCCAAAACTACCACCCCCCCTCCACCTCCCACACCACTTGACATAACCCCTTCTGTCATACTTTAACTATTAAAAAAAAAAACGATCTACAATGTGATGCGTTGTGAGCTTGTAGATCTGCTATTTTGGAAAAACCTTGAGTCTTTGGAACGTGTGAGTACAGGGGGCGGCAGTGGCTCAGGGGTAGAGTGGCTGGTCGAGTGGTCGGATGGCAACTGCGAGGTTCACAGTTCGATCCCGGGCTCCACTACTATATACTCACTATGGGATAACAGCGCCCCCTGGCGATACACAGAGTAACACACATTGACTCCCGCGACAATTCTGATTGGTTAGGGTCATGTTACGCAATCCGGCAGTCCGGAAGAGGTATATAAGTTATAACCCCTTGTGTAACTATACCACGCCCTCTTACTTTACTCTGCTGCGCGAATGCGCATGAGCCAAGACACACTCCGGATAAAATTCTACAAAAAACAGCGTTAACCCAAAGCGGGGTCACTTGTGTCCCCCACAGGAGTTTCGTAACGTATTATTTATCGTTTAAGCACGCTCCCCCGGCTTATTTCTTTCTTTCCTGTCTCCTTAAAGTTTTCCCTCCGTGGCTCAAGATTAGCCTTGAAGTAGTCTCGCGTGGCCAGACTGTTGGCTCCCACAATTTTCAAATGTTTCCGGTCATACAGTCTGGGAGCTCTGATCATGATTAGAATATAAACCGGATGTGAAGCTTCCTCCCCACTTCCGTTTCGTCTTTACAGTCGCGCAAATTTATCCGACTATAAATCAAAATCATTTAGGGGTTGGACGCAGCGGAATTCCCCTCGCCGCGGGGCTAACGGCCCCGCTAGAGGAGGAGAGCCGTGGGGCCATGGGCCCCCCGACAGACGTCGCCCCGGGGAGCAGCGGTGCTAGCCAAGGACGCCGCGGCGTCACTCCCAGGACCGTCTCCTCGACGCCAACCCCTGCTGCTCTCTCTCCTCCTCTCCCTCCCGTGGTGGGGTGACACACCGGACGGCAGCGTCTACTCCGATGGTGGAGACTACGACGGAGCCGACGACAACATGGAGGAGGGGGGCGGAGAGGAGGAAGGTGAGATCACCTCCTACCAGGAGGCCCAGGAGGTCACCATGACCAGCCCCGAACGGGACGATCTTCCTGGGCCCACAGCGGAGCCTCCTGCGGAGGAGGAGGAGCTCCTCGAGCCTGTTTCGGCAATGTTCCGGAGAACCATCGCCCGGTGCGGCCTCGAGCAGCTGATGGAGGACCACCAGGTGTCCGCAGAGGCTCCCGTCCCAGGCTTCCGCCAAGGCTTTCAACGCCGTGTCTCTTCTCCAGGGCTCAGCCAGCGCAAGGCTCGAGGAGCTGATGGCTAAGCCCGTGTGGGCCGAGGACGCTAAAGAGCTACATCGGCTGATGCAGATCTCCATCCTCTGCACCTGCAACGACGTCATGTGGACGGGACGTGCCATGGACTTCTGCGCAGCCATGGAGAGGACGAAGTGGCTCGACCTCGCCGTCTGGCAGGAGGACAAGATTAAGAATGAGCTGATGGACCTTCCCTTGAAGCCAGACAACCTTTTCCCAGGCGCCCCCAAGCTGCTGCGCGACAGCGCAGAGACGGAAAAGGCAAGGAAGGAGGCAGCGTCTGGCATCCTGGCACCAACCCCCTCCCCCCCGCGGCTCGACCTCGCCAGGAGAGGTCCGCGGGCAGGGCGGCAGGCGCTCTCAGTGAGTTTGGAATGCATGTGGTTCTCGAACGACGGCAAGAGGGTTTTGCTTAAACCCAACTTGCCGTTTGTATCTAAGACTGGGAAGGTGGCCCAGGCCCCAGTTGAGCTGGTGGCTTTCCATCCACCTCCTTTCACTTCGGCGGAGGATAGATGGTTGAACCGTCTTTGCCCAGCCAAGCTTTAATGCCAGAGGACAGCGGCCGGCCGTTTGTCAACGCAGCCGTTTGTCTCTTTTGGCCGGGTTGGTCAGAGGACGGCGGTGGCTAAACCGACGCTGTCCAGATGGATCGCGGATGCCATCAGGCTGGCGGAGTGGTTCAGCGGGTTGGCCGGAGTCGGTCGGAGAGGAGTCGGTCGGAGTGGAGTGGTGGCACTCCAGTTCCAGAGAGACTGGGGGCCCATTCGACTCGGGGCGTGGCTGCATATTGGGCCCTCTACAGAATACTCCTCCATCCAATCCATCATTTTGTAAAGTCATGATGTCAGTGTGGACCTCTATACAAATAAAAAAAAAATATATATGAATAAATAAATTAAATTCATAACATGTAATTAATTCATACATTTTACCTGTCCTGTACACAGTGTAATATTTTTTAAGTATAGAACGTTACATTTACTTCTCCTTTATTTCCACAGGGAGGGCTGTGAAACTACAGCAGGTGCAACGAGCAGTCGGTGTCTGCAAGAAGATTGTCGCTGCCTTCTCCAATTCATGGAAGAGAAGACGGGAGCTGGCCAAAGCTCAAGCAGAGCAAAATCCACCCTTGCCCCGTCATCAGCTGATCACAGAAACCCCTACAAGGTGGGGCTCTATGCAAGCGATGGTTGAAAGGGTGCTCGAGCAGGAGAAAGCTATCTCACAGGTTCTCCGTGCCGACAAGAAAACGCGTCACCTGGTCCCAACTTGGCAGGACATGGACGTTCTGGAGTACATGAACAAGGCACTGAGTCCTCTCAAAGTGTTTACGGATGCCTTGTCTGGGGAGCTCTACCCAAGTGTTTCCTACTTGAAACCTGTCCTCCATCTGTTCAACAACGAGATACTCAAGCATCAGGATGGTGACACTCAGCTCACCACGACCATCAAAGAGGGCATACTGGAATACCTAAATGAGAAGTATGATGACCAGAAAACCCAGGAGCTGCTTCACATGGCTTCTCTTGTTGACCCTCGGTTCAAAACCACATACATCAAACCAGAGAGGGTGGGCTACATCAAGACAAGAGCTGCTGCAGAGCTGCAGAAGCTGGTGGCCGAACAAGCAGAGCCAGAGGCAGTCCCCCTTCCGTCAGCTGCCACTGCCAGAGATCAGGACGAGCCAGAGGTTCCTGCTAAGAAGAAAAAGAAGAGTTTGAGCAGCTACTTTGAAACAGCAGCAGCAAGGCCAAGCCAAGCGGCCCCTGATTCAAGCAGAGAATCCATTGAAAAAGAGCTCACCCTCTATCTCTATCTCTGCCCTCTGGACACTGGTCCAGACACAGATCCACTGGAATGGTGGAAGGAGAATGAGGCACATTTCCCCCATCTGGCCAAGCTAGCGAGGAAATATCTTTGCATCCCTGCCACAAGTTCCCCTTCAGAGCGGGCTTTCAGTACAAGTGGGAACATTGTGTCATGCCAGAGGTCAGCTCTGAAACCAGCTAGAGTTGACCAGCTTGTATTCCTAGCACTCAACCTGTAGAAGCATGAGATTTGCCAAATGTTTGGATGTTTTCATAATGCACATCCATGCTACTTGAAGTAGTTTTGTTTACCTTTATACCTCAATGCCTCATATTATATATGTATAATATTTGTGTGATCCATTTGCAGCTACACTTTAACTTGGAAGGGTTCCATGTTTACATTTATTTTAGGGGCTCGGCCAGTAGGCCTGTATTACTTTTGTTTGTTTTTTGTTAGATTTTATATTTTTTGTTAATTATATTGTGAGCCTGATTTTGTTGCTGCGCTTTAAACTTGGGAGTTTATTTGGTATTTGGCCCTGGCCTGCACAATGCTCTTTAAAACTAAGAAGTGTTCAATATGTTATTTCTTATACCTAATAGGCCAATACCAATATTTGTTACTGTTAGGCAAATATTCACCACAGTTCTAAAGTGTTTTCTATTGCCAATGCCTAGAATGCCTACTCTAGACGGTCACCAGACATGTCGACCCAAGACAGCTCGACCCGGACCGGTCGACCCGCTGTCGACCCGCTTGGACCCGACAACTCGACCCAAATTCGACCCGGACCGCGAGAGAGAGAGAGAGAGAGACAGACAGCGAGAGAGAGAGAGAGGGAGAGGGAGAGAGAGAGGGAGAGAGAGAGAGAGAGACATAATAATAATAATATGTAGGCTTTCAAGCAAGCACAGCCATTGAGATAGACACCTCCTTACCTCAAGCCCTATTGTCTTCTTGATGTGATAAGGCTTTCAAGCACAGCCATTAGACACCTCCTTACCTCAGCTCTAAATCCTTACAGTGTGTCTATTATCAATTGGTTCAGCCTGGCGATCCTCAATCTGTGTTGTCTGACAATTATTCTTGCACTCACTTTATTCTCCCCTTTTCAGGTAAAGTGCAAAGTTGCCATGTTATAATAAGTTTCTATGAATGCTTTAGCTTCAAGACTGTATTGGTGTGGGACTGTGTTGGTGTTTTTGTTGCACTCGTTACAAAGCTAATGGAGGCTAATGGAAGCTAAAGGGAGCCACCCAGAGGCCGTTTACAGAACATCATAAAGTGACGTTCAGTCTACACATTAGCAGCAGCCCAGTCAGTGTTGTCGTATATGAGATGCAAATATTATAATTGGGATTTCATTTATATTGCATATTTCATCTTACTTACATTTTGTTTACAAGGTGAATATGTATGCTACACAGCATATGACCGTGTCCTTGTTTAAGGAAGGATAGGCTATCATAAATGTTTAGCTTCAGCCTATTTCCTTTTGATCACCTCAAACACTGATGGATGTAAGACTTGTATACATGTATGCTTGTACTGTGAGTTGATCATAGCATAGCAGAGTATGACCTCATCAATCACATTCCTAAGGCTATCAGCCATCATCATCAGCACCATCATCCATCCATCCCCATAGCAGAGTAAGACCTCTCCTAGGGGTTTTGTGAATAATCACATGAAGTATAAAAGTCTGATATATAAGAAAAGTTATAGTTATAATGGTAATGCCTTTATTGATTGTATGCTGTGCTTTGAATACACTATATTATTTGTATGTGTTATGGAAATGATTATTTTGTCATTCAGTCATAAAGTGACGTTCAGTCTACACATTAGCAGCAGCTCTGTGTTGTCTGACAATTATTCTTGCACTCTATTTCCTTTTCATCACCTCAAACACTGATGGAAAGTAACTAGTAACTACAGTTACTATAGGCTTTTTTTGTTGGTTATATCATTTTAGTTGACCTTGTAACAGTAAACTCATGTACTGTACTGGTACCTTTTCCTGTGCAAACTTCAATCAATCTAAAAGATCTGGTATTTCTATTATTGGCATATCTTTTTAATGTTAATAATGAGAGCTATACATTTAAGGAAGGATAGGCTATCATAAATGTTTAGCTTCAGCCTATTTCCTTTTCATCACCTCAAACACTGATGGATGTAAGACTTGTATACATGCTTAATGTCCCTTTAAAGTTAAAACTGTATATAGAATGCAGATATATGCAGAGAAACACAGAGACACTGGCCAATGGCCATCAACAACATCAATCACATTCCTAAGGCTAGCACCCATCATCAGCACCATCATTCATCCCCATAGCTTGATGGATGTAAGACTTGTATACATGCTTACATTTTTTTCAATCATTGAAATTGTTTTGATAGTATGACTGAAATAGTGCACAAAGACTCAGCCTTTTTGTAATATACATTTTATTTCACATTTTTTTGTATATACTACTATTTTTGACCTTTTTTTCAATCATTGAAATTGTTTTGATAGTATGACTGAAATAGTGCACAAAGACTCAGCCTTTTTGTAATATACATTTTATTTCACATTTTTTTGTATATACTACTATTTTTGACCTTTTTTTCAATCATTGAAATTGTTTTGATAGTATGACTGAAATAGTGCACAAAGACTCAGCCTTTTTGTAATATACATTTTATTTCACATTTTTTTGTATATACTACTATTTTTGACCTTTTTTTCAATCATTGAAATTGTTTCACACTGCCCTGTTTTGTCAAATAAAATAACAGTTACTTTAATTCATTTCACCTCTTGTGTTGTGTTTAATGATGGCAACTAGTGTAGATCTGCTACTTTCAAATGATTTTAGAGGAGAGGAGGACAAAACAGGCTTACAATATTTACTCTTAAATATACTATAACACTTCTTTAAAAAAAGTATGCAACTTAGGGGTGTGCCGATATATCGTCCCGCGATATATCGCGATACGTTTTCGCGACGATATGTATCGTTTTGGGGGAAAAAAATATCGTTTTTGAATTTTTTTTTTTTTTTTTTTTTTTTACAATCATAATAATCAGGCATGCAAACGGCCCCGAAGTGAAAAGAGTGACAACATGTTTTTTTTTCGGGTCAGGTGTCACACTATTTGGATTGAAAACGGCTATTGTAGCTGAAAAGCTACAAGTTTGCATGTCTGAATAATGCAAAAACAGAATTATTTGTTTGCATTTTATTTTTTTCTCCCCCATTTATTTTCATAATAAAAAAAGTGCGTATCGTATCGTATCGAAATCGTATCGAAGTTGTGAGCCAAATATCGTATCGTATCGTTTGGTGAAATTAGTGTATCGGCACACCCCTAATGCAACTCAATGGATATGGTGGCACGCTACCAGCGAAAGAAAACTAAGGACACACAGGGCAAACTGGTGAAATTATGGGATGCCTATGCAATGAAGGAGTTGGACATCACCCAGCTGCTGGCAGCTGTTGCTGAGGTGAACACGATGCCACACGGGGTCGGACTGGCAAGAGCGGACAGCGAGGTCTAGCCTGGTCTCCTTTCTCTTTTTTATTCCCCCATTTTTTGTATATAACTATTTTTGATAGTTTGATAGTATGACTGAAATAGTGCACATTCGATCAGACTCAGCCTTTTTGTAATATACTACTATTTTTGACCTTTTTTTCAATCATTGAAATTGTGTTGATAGTATGACTGAGCATGCTTACAATATTTACTCTTAAATATACTATAAATATACTCAGGACCTCCCTCACCATCACCTTGTACCTTGTACTCTACTACCCTCTAGGGGTTACACAGAGCTACTACTTCAGACAACCAGACCCGGTCGATCTGGGTCGAGCTGTCTCAAAATCGCGGCTGGTCGAGCTGTCTTGGGTCGACAAATCTGGTGACCCTCTAGACTAGAGAACAAAGAATACTTGAGTTGGAAGCAACTTACACTTACATGATGATGCTGAGACGTCTGGGTGGTGTTACTGTTTACGAAGTAGGCTACTGCTACATGTTGAGTTGAATACATTTAATGGCAGATGTTATCATGACCAACAAATATTTTTGCATGAATACATGCTTGGAAAACAGGTTCTTCTAAATAAAACAAATATTTAGTACCTACTACCTTTATTTGTTGAGTATATCATTTCAAACTGCATTTCCACATTGCAATTTTATGTGAACTATTCATTAATTGAATTTACCAAAAATGTACTATATCGTGATGTATATTGTATCGGGATATAAAATGAGCTATATCGGGATATGAGATTTTGGTCATGTCGCCCAGCCCTATAGTGCCTACTTCATTTTAATAACAGTTCTCTAATGGCCACTTCACTTTACAGTTCTCTAGTGCCCACTTCACTTTAATAACAGTTTTAAAATCATTTGAAAATAGCAGATCTACAAGCTCACTACAAGCAACGCCTTGTAGCCAGAGTATACAGCTGAAGTGGTTAAGTGGATAATCAAAATCTGCAAAGTAACTAGTAACTTAAGTTTTCAAATCATAGTGGAGTAAAAGTACAATATGTGCCTCTGAGATGTAGTGGAGTCGAAGAAAAAGTACTGAAAATTGGAAATACTCCAGCAAAGTAAAACATAAAATAAAAATAAAAAAAACTCAAAATGACATAGCCCTGAAACATGACTGTCGTCATGTGAACCATGGCTATCAAGGACAGTACTTGAGTAGTTACTTTCCAGCACTGAGTAAAGCTAAACGTGGTGTGTGTAGTACACAGAGGACTCACCTCTCAGTAAGGTCTGTTTCAGTGTGTTCAACACGTCAGCGGAAGTGGCTCCTGGTTTCTTATAAATGGCAAACAGTCCGTTTATAGACTGGAGTTTAGACAAACTATTCACACACGATGCAGACATGATGCTAAATGCTAAGCTGCGTTCCTTCATCAAATTTAAGCCAGCAGATACGAGACTTCCGGTGGACGATCTCTTCAGAATAAGAGTGCCCTCTAGAGTAAAAAGAAGCCATTGAAAAACGATTCATTTGCAAATTAAAACTAAGAACTCATCTAAATGAATACATGCTGTTCACTGGAGTGCAAGTTTAAGAGCCATTTAAAAAAAATGCATAAATCATACATTTATTTTTAAAATAAATGTATGTCTTTGAAAAAAAAACATTAAATACTATGCTCTTATTTTGAAGGCAGTCGGAAACCATATATTTGATAGCTCAAGAACCAGATGTCTTATATTTGATAACGGAACGGAGCTCTAATGCTAATACTGCTGCTCAGTGTTGCCAGAAACAAGCAACCAGGTCCAGGAAAACAAGCCCAAAAGAAGCGACTATAGACCACTTTTTTCCCCTAGCGAAACATGACAGAATGGGTTTCATTTGGTGCTGGCCTGCGTGCGCATCCTGGTTCTTATCAGTGTGACATCGTCTGTTAAGGGGTCTATTTAATAGACCCCAGACGCAGGCCTACATGAGGCTTTGATTGGTCGATTGATTGTATACTTTATTAACAGTTTGCAAAAGAAGCACAGAATGTTACAGTTCTATACAAAAGCTCTATAAACCTAGCCTGGTAAACCCTCCCTCCAGAAATCTCAATTGTATTTTATTTCCTGGAATCAAATGGAAATGAGATTTCCGGAGGGAGGGTTTACCAGGCTACTATAAACCTATATACATCGACTTTTAAAAAAAATAGCTGATCTATAAGCTCACAACGCGTCGTAATGCGACGCGTTGTGAGCTTGTAGATCGGCTATTTAAAAGAAAAACTTTTGCAATAAAGTGTGGAATATTTGGATTTTTCTTTTCTTCTAATAAGACCATATGATCCGTGACCATGAGGTAAGCACTTTATATTTGAAATGTGAACGTTTATGTAGATGTAACGGGTTGTAAAAGGAGACAACGCAAACACCAGGTTGAAGGCACAAAACTTTTTCAGATAGGGTTAGGGACAAATATTCATTTGGGGGTCCATTTACGAACAACTTCACAGAAAAACAAGCCCAAAATCGCTTACAATAAGCGGACATGGCAACCCTGATGCTGCGTTGCTGCTGCTTCTTCTGAAGACTGCCGACTTTAATAGTGAGTGCATCACCGCCACCACATGGTCTGGAAGGTGAACTGCAGTTTGTGTGTGTGTGTGTGTGTGTGTGTGTGTGTGTGTGTGTGTGTGTGTGTGTGTGTGTGTGTGTGTGTGTGTGTGTGTGTGTGTGTGTGTGTGTGTGTGTGTGTGTGTGTGTGTGTGTGTGTGTGTGTGTCATCATTAAAACCTTAAACTGAAGATTTCCCAGCAGAGTTTGAACAAAGTGCAGAATGTGCTCTGATTTACAGTTTATAATAGTTAAGATTTTTACGATCGAGCAAGTTCCACTCAGCCTTTTCATCATCATCATCATCATCATCATCATCAGGGCAGCCCTGATGTATAATCGTCACTGTCGGGCAGATCTTGTATGTCACCATTTATCTATTGTTTTCATTATTTGTAAGATTTCTTTGGCTATATAAAAATAGCAAATATACAAGCTCATAGCACGGCACCGAGTGTTAGGACCCCCAAAATAATATGTATTTGTCCGCGGACCCCCTCCCATCTAAAAACATTTTGTTCCAGGGACCCAGAAGCAAAGATTTGAATTAAAAATGATTTGCACAAATTTTCAAGATTTTTCTAAAAAATAGCAGATCTACAAGCTCATAGCGCGGCACTCGGTGCCGCGCTATGAGCTTTATTTCTCAACAATGACCTGCTCGCCATTAATTATACTGCATACACACGGCTACTTAATAAAGTAATTAATACATTGACACAAAATGTAACAACAAAACAGTTTGAACAGGATTTAAAGGTAGGGTAATTGATATATAATTGAGATATATATATATATATATATATATATATATATATATATATATATATATATATATATATATATATATATATATATATATATATATATATATATATATATATATACTTTTCTTTTTGTTAAAATAAGTATTAAATAGCTCTATGTTCTGATAGTCTTGCTGTCTCTCCAGCTCTTTAATAAACAGAAAATGCATTTTCAGGTGGGGATACCAATTTGATCCAAACAGGAGAGAGAACTCACACAGGATACAGGATAAACAGGTGAAATTTGAAGTGATGACACAAAGAAATGAGCAGACTAATTTGGAACCGGAACGGTGCAAAATCGAAGCTGATACAGTACATGGGTACTCTCTCGTGATTGGATGAAATAGGCAACTCACCTGAACATTTATTTTCTGTTTATTAAACAGAGACCCCTGTTACTGACAAAACACTTAGATAGCCATGATTACTGTCAGAATAAATTGCTTTAAAACAAACAAAACTATTATGCCATGTGCGTCGAGCTCAACAAGTCAACTCGCAAAAGTCCGGTAGGAAGTGTCGATCAAATAGTAATCTATATTAATGCATTGCTTTTTTAATACATGGAAGTGGACACATTCACCCAAAGAGGAAATGCATTTGGTGCAGATTATGAGATCAACTGCCATGTTTGGCTACAGAGTGAATTGGAAAATACTGGGACTCCAAGGTTTCTTTCTGTCAATAGAATTATGTAGCACTAAAATTAATAATTCAGCTTTAATGCTATTATACTTACTACACATAGTGAAGGAATAATATTACAATCAATGAAAACACAGCCCAATACACCCACCCATGTCCCCGAGAGCATTCACTTTTGTAAACAATTGGTGTGCTGAATGCCTTGTGTCCTGCCATCAGGTCAACATTTGTGTCAGAATCTGTGTGAGACATGACCTTTGACACAATCTAAAGGTACATAGAGGCATCACTGTAGCCTGCCTCATGCAGCCACCTTCAGCTCATGAATGCTGTCCTCTGTTCATCATTATAATGTTTGATAGCGTTGCTGTCGGACGGAAACCTTGTATCTCTTTTTTTATGATATTTGTTTAGTTTTTTTTCATAAATTAAAGCGGCCCTATGTCACTTTTATGAATACATTAAATGTTGTCCAGTCTGTATGGTAGAGTATGTTAATGCAATATAACTTATACAATTGGGGTGGTTGTATTTTGTCTCCCTGCTCTTCTATTGAGACATTTAGATCCTGTGTCAACAGTAGGTGAGACTTGACCTTTGACACCATCCTGTTTCTGGTTTGACACGAATTTTGACCTGATGGTCAAGATTCAATTTATCCCCTGAGCAAGCAGGCCGGCTCTATTAGCGCAATTGTAAAAAATGTCAGCACTTGCACAGGAGACCTGGGTTCAAATCCCGGGTAGAAGAGGAAAGTGACATAGTGAAGCTTTAATGTCCTACTTTGGTCATACAAGAGTGTCACGCAAACAAACAATCCAGGTCCCTTAATTACCACCCCCCACCACACGCACGCACGCACGCACGCACACACACACACACACACACACACACACACACACACACACACATTTAACATTTAACATTTAAAGGTAGGGTAAGTGATTTTCTTTGGTTAAAATAAGTGTTAAATAGCTCTAAATTCTGATAGTACTCATTGCTATAGAGTGTTTGTTCAGTAAAAGGAGTCTCCATGTCTCTCCAGCTCTTTATAAAACAGAAAATGCATTTTCTTTTCAGTTTCAGTTTAATTTCCAATTTTATCCAATAAGGATAGAGAACTCAATCAGGATACAGATTAAACAAGTGAAATTGGAAGTGATGACACTAAGAAATGAGCAGACCCAATGGGAACTGGGACACTATAAAAATTAAGCTGATAAATGGGTACTCTCTTCTGATTGGCTGAAATACTGTCACCTACCAAAAAATGTATTTTCTGTTTATTAAAGAGCTGGAGAGACAGGGAGACTCCTGTTACTGAACAAACACTCTATAGCAATGATTACTAGATATATATATAGTGCTTTAACCTTTTAACAAAATACTTTTTGTTTTAACCAAAACATATCACTTACCCTACCTTAAACATTTCTGCTGATTATTATTTTTATTTTAAAATTTGTGAAACATCTCACTGAATATCAGATTTTACATTACACTGGACTGTTAGAATATTATTATTAGCCTACTTCCCAGGGAGAAAAAAAAAATGTCTGTCCATTAAATAGGCCAGGGATGTATTATTATTTACTGTTAAACAACAGCTACAGTTATTATATTGGAACGTCAGACTCTACCTCGTTATTGATCATCAAAAGGTTCCATTGTAAAATACAGAAGAGCATTATGAACTGTGCTCAAGACATCTGTGGTTAATGAATCCGTTCCCTACTGGTCCGCTGGTCATCAGATTATTGGCTAGGAATGCGACGAAAACAAACAAAAAAATCCATGAATTCAAGTCTCGATGGGGTGACTAATCGATAGAAAAAACATGTTTTTTTTGGGGTGAACTATCCCTTTAAGTCTGTAAAATGTACAGGTCATTGCGTGTTTTCACTTATACCAAGAGGGTGATACGATCTCCCACCATGCAACAGCAATAGGCTACATTGGACCTGGGCCTCCTTTCCCCTAGGGCTCAACCTGCTTCCAGGAGAAGGTCTCTGGATTGAATTTCCACAGATTATTGAAGGTCTTTTTGATTGATTGATTGAATACTTTATTAACAGTTTGCAAAAACAAGGCACGGTGGCACAGATTTATACAAAAGAATGCTAAAAAGGATAACCCAGATAAGCCTTCAGGGCTTGTTTCCATTAAGGTCCTGTGTACTCTGACCTCTACCCTGAGCCATCCCACCCTAGCATAATGAGCAGGGGTTAGGTGAGTTCTTCTGGGTGTAAGGCCTAGTAGTAACATGACCAGTTTGTTTTGAGGGTCTGCAGTTTTGTTTTGAACGCCTTTGAGGTCTTTGAGTCTGGTCCCAGTTGTCGCCACCAAATATATACAGCTCTCCATAGGTAAAGGCTGAATGACCCCATTTCTGGAAGAAGCTGTGCAGATGGTGTGCTCAGCCAGCACTCTGTCCCTCTCCTGATTGGATCAAATTGGTATCCCACCTGAAAAAAAATGGTTCTGTTTACCGCCCTGTTTAGACCCTTGTTACTGAACAAACACTATAGCAATGATTACTATCAGAATATACATTAACTTTTCAACAAAAAACGTTTTGTTTTAACTAAACGTCACTTTTAATGTTATACCCTACAATAAATATATTTCTACCTGATATCTTTAACCTGTTGTATGAGGATCTCATTGAGTTGAGTGTCCGGTTTATCCAAGGGTTCCCAAACTTTTCAGGCCGCGGCCCCCCAAAATAATCATATTTGAACTGAGTGGGGACCCCCCACCCTGACAAGCACTTGTAAGCATTTACTTTTAGACTCGGTTCCACAGATAAATACTGTGACAAAAGCCGATCTACAAACTCACAACGCCTCGCACCGCTTGTACTGTAGATGTGCTAGTTTGACAATGTTTGCCTCTTTCTTACGTAATATTTGCCAATTTGGCCAATTTGTCTTAAAGTCTTAAAAGTCATTAAATTGTAACTTTATAAATGTGCAGATATCCTGGCTACACTTACACTGTATGTTGGTTTGTTTACTGTTGAGGCAGAAAACAATGTGGCACATTAAGCTAATCATCTGGCAGCCCCCCAAAATCATTTGGCTCCTCTGGGGGTCCCGACACACAGTTTGGGAGCCACTGATGTTAACTTAACATGTTAAAGTGTCAACCTGTCTACGTGTTAAGAAGGCAGGGACACTGGGTGTCACCGTTGCTCTCAGCATGCAGACGACACCAAACCACACACTGTCATTGTCCCAAGAGATTACACCACACATCTTAACACATTCACTCTACTTCAGCCACACATCATCAGTGGTGGAACAAGTACTCACATTTTATACTCAAGAAAAAGTATCAATACTGCAATGTAGAAATACTCTGTTACAAGTAAAAGTATGGAATAAAAAATGTACTTGAGTAAAAGTACAAAAGTATTGGCATCACAATTTTGAAAATAGCAGATCTACAAACGTGTCGCATCACGACGTGTTGTGAGCTTGTAGATCGGCTATTTTCAAATATCCTATGTATAAAATAGGGCTAAAGTGGTTAATGTATGTTTTATAATGTAATCATTTATATCTGCAAAGTAAATAGTAACTAAAAATTTCAAATAATTGTTGTGGAGTAAAAGTACAATATTTGCCTCTCAGACGTAGTGGAGTAGAAGTAAAAGTATTGAAAACTGGAAATACTCCAGTAAAGTAAAAATGCCTCAAAATATTACTTAAGTATAGTACTTGAGTAAATGGACAATAAAACATTCTACTTCATCAGACCACCGATAGCCGCGACTTGCAGGTCAAACCTCTTTGGTGAAAATAGCAGATCTACAAGCTTGTAGATCTGCTATTTTTGGCAATTATCCGCCCCAGGGATGCTAGGGTTCAATTGTTTAATGTAAAATAATAATAAAATAATAAAAATAAATGAATGAATAAATAAAAAAGTTCCTATCACAAAAAGATGTTCCGGCCCCCCTGTAGAGCTCTGAGGACCCCTAGTCCTGGACCCCCTGTTGAAGAGCCATGTACTAGGTCACAACGCGTCGCAATGCGACCCGGTAGAGAACCAGATATAGAGCCAACTAGTATAGGGTTTAAGTGTTTAGATTGACTTAAACAATTACAGCTACAGTATATATATGCATTGAAAAATAACACCTAAACTAAACAATGGGTGTTGAGGTTTCAGCATGAACAGAGAGGGTCTGTCTATCAGCAACACAGTGGGTGGGATCGCTAGTTTTGCACAAAATAAAAAGGGAAAAAGCTCATATTCAGTTTCAAGGACTTGTGTGGGGAGTTAGAATCATGTAACATCCGATTGTAAGAGCCACATGAAACCTAGCATCCATATTCTGGATTCTATGTCGTGGTGGTCATAGAATGGTGGTCTGGTCCATATTCGTTGCAAATGGATCACCTGGTGAAAATAACTGACCCACAAGCTTGTCTGCAATTGGTGGTTACTAATGCCTGAGCGTGCGTGCGTGCGTGCGTGTCTCAACAACTTGGGATGCCCAAAAAAAGGAGGCAAAAAGGCTGGCAAAGTATTGTGCTGTCTCTCTGCTATAATTGGCAGCCGCCACATACGGCAGAGACGCTGTTACTTATAGCCATAGTACTGAGTGACATGCTTATTGTATTATGAAGACATATGCCATGATTTAGTGAATGTAACCTTAACTACCTTTAATATCTGTGTCTCCTTGTTTGGGGGGGGGGGGGGCTGCAACAACAACAACATGTTGGGAGTCACTGTACAAGACAGAGGCGTTATTTACATAACCAAACACCTATGACCCACATGAGATTACAAAGGCTGGTCTGTATCTCTGCGTGGGACACTCCTGCACTGTCCGCCACCTAATACCAAACACACACACACACATACACACACACACACACACACACACACACACACACACACACACACACACACACACACACACACACACACACACACACACACACACACACACACACACACACACACACACACACACTATGGCCTTAGCTGGAATGCATCCTCCTACAGTATATAAACCAACACAGTTGTCTCACAGAGTACGTCTCCAGTCCCTCACTGAGAAACAGGTACGTCATGGCTCCTTTTATTTAACCCCTTAAAACCGGGAAAGTGTGTGTCATTTTAGATTGTAGTTATCGTCTCTGTTGGGTTGACCTAAACTGTTACTTTTCAGGATTCAAATAAAACAAATTGGAAGGAATATCTGATCGACAAGCTCAAAACGCGTCACTTCGCGCCGCGTTTCGAGCTTGTAGATTGGATGTTGTTGATACTTTTGTGTGATACTGTAGTACAGTATGATTACTACGGTATTCTTATATTATTTGACAATTTGGCAAATGTTTGACTAGTTTGTATAGTATAGTTTGATGATTACTTTTAATGCCAGTAATGCTCTTTTTTATTTTATCTCTTTACTTGTTTTTATGTTTTCTTTTGTGTTGTGTTTTGGGCCATGACCTTGGGGGTCATGGCCCACAGGTTGAGAACTTTTTTTTGTATCTTCATTTTTATCCCACGATTTTGTAACCCCATTTTTTACACCCAGTGCCAATAGGCTCTATGTAGAGCAGCCATTGTTACTTCTTACTTCTTTCACAGGTGTTACCAATGATACTAATGAAGGCTCTGTTCCATTCTGGTCAGGCTGCTGATATTGTGCATGTTGGCTCACTAGAAACACTCCATTTTGGTTCCAAAATGGCCCCCTATGGTGGGTGTGTACACTCTCAGAGTTATGGGGTCCTTGAAAATAAGACAACCACTATGCCACACTAAATGGAACAGAGCCTTAATTAGTATCATTGGCAACACTGGCAACACTATCATTGGCAACATTGGAAACCTCCATGAATCATAAACACCTTTCATCATTTCAGGCCACTATAAAGGATACGTCCTGCTGTAATAAACCATGGCTTCACTAACCATCGTGGCTGGTAGGTTGAAATCATTGTTGAAGTCATTGTTAGTTCAATTAAATCTAACGTTCATTTAACAGTATAATGTAGTGCAGTTACTCAAATGTATTTTCTGCTTTCAGGTCTAACCCTTTTATTATGTCTTCAAGAGGGTATGTATCTGTTTATTCATTCCATTTAAATCCATAAGAATTGAAAGGTAATAATAATGCTGTAAGTGATATTTTACGTTTTTTTTTGTTTTTAATTAAAAGGTTACAGTATAATCTGACAGTACTCATTGCTATAGAGTATTTGTTCAGTAACAGGGGTCTCCCCATCTCTCCAGCTCTTTAATAAACAGTAAATACATGTTCAGGTGGGTTGTCAATTTCATCCAAACAGGAGAGAGTACCCATTTATCAGCTTTATCACACTATCATTAGTGTTCCAGTTCCATTTTATCTGCTCACTCCTGTGTTTAATCACTTCCAATTTCACTTATTCCGTATACTGTATGATTTTTATTTGTATTACCCAGGGTTGTATACTGATCATACGTGCTCATTTCCAGCCCTGCACTATTCTCTCCCCTGATTGGATACAATTGTTATCCCGACCGGTTTCTGTTTACTAAAGAGTTGAAGAGACTACTGAACAAACACTCTATAGCAATGATTACTATCACAATAAAGAGCTATTTAACACTTACAGTACTGTACGTAAGCAAATAAATCGTCACTGTCAGGTGGAAACCGTTTATGTCCTAAACCGATCCTTTTGCATTATTATATAAAAGCAAAACAATTAAAATAGACGATCTACAAGCCCACAACGTGTCGCGATGAGCTTGTAGATTGGCTATTTTCACGATGAAGTAGGACATTCAGTTACAAAAAACAAAACAAAAACACAACAATTAGTTATTCAGTTATTTAGTTATTTAGTTATTTAGTTATTTATTAATTCATGTATCAATTCATTCATTCATTCATGCATTCATTCATTCAGTTTATTCTTCCATGCAGGCAATCATTCAATTACTCAATGATTCATTCATTCATTCATTCATTCATGCATTCATTCATTCATTCATTAATTAATTAATACATGCATGTGTGTGTTTGTTTGTTCATTTATTCATTCAATGATTCATTCATTCATTCATGTATGCATTCATGTTGACAGTGTCTTCCACCAAACCACTGCTGTGCTACTTCACTAACTGGGCCCAGTACAGACCAGGTGTTGGCAGATACCTGCCTGCTGACATTGACCCCAACCTGTGCTCCCATCTGATCTACGCCTTCTCCATCGTCAACCAGAACAACCAGCTGGACACCTATGAGTGGAACGATGAGGTTCTCTACAAGGACTTCAATGGACTCAAGCAGAGGTGAGTCGTGTCCTTTTCTATATATACATACGTGTGTGTGTGTGTGTGTGTGTGTGTGTGTGTGTGTGTGTGTGTGTGTGTGTGTGTGTGCACGTGCGCGCACGTGCATATATATATATATATATATATATATATATATATATATATATATATATATATATATATATATATATATATATATATATATATATATATATATATATATGAAATATAGCCGATATACAAGCTCACTTTATGTCTATGTATTTACATACAGTATAAATGAAAGACTGTGGGTTTAAATCCAATTCAAGGCCTGTGTTGTTCTCCCTCTGAGCTTGTAGATCTGCTTTTTTTCCCCATTTTTTTGTTTAATGTTAAATGTTTAATCTTTTTTTTAAACATTTAACAACACAGATCTTGTATGGGAGTCCCTGGTACAAAACATGTTCAGGTGGGGGGAGGGGGTCCGTGGTCAAGCACATATTGATCTGGGGGTCCTTGACATGAGAAAAAAGAACCACTGACATACATCACACATCACACAACAGGCGATTAGACAACGGATCTGTGGTCAACACATTATATGGGGTTTAAATGTTTAATAATGGCTTATAGTTAGGGTTAGGGTTAGTAGTATACGTTATGTGTCATTCATTAAACATGTCCATGTCTACTTTGCAGCAACCCTGGGCTGAAAACTCTACTGGCTGTTGGCGGCTGGAACTTTGGATCTACACAGTGAGTTCACCAAAGCCGTGGTGTAAAGTAACTAAGTACATTTACTCAAGTACTGTACTTGAGGCATTTGAAGTATTTTTACTTTACTGGAGTATTTCTAATTTTCAGTACTTTTATGTCTGCTCCACTACATCTCAGAGGCAAATATCATACGTTTACTCCACTACATTTATTTGAAAACTTCAGTTACTAGTTACTTTGTAGATTTTGATCATTATTACAAAACATAAATTATCCGCTTCAGTCCTATATAGGCCTACATTGCGGCCATTTGAAAATAGCCGATCTACAAGCTCACAATGCGTCGCGATGCGACGCATTGTGAGCTTGTAGATCTGCTATTTTCAAAAGAAACATTTTATACATTTGAAAACTTGTGAAATTGGGCATTCTGCATAATGATTACTTTCTACTCTTGGTACGTTAAGTACATTTTGATACCAATACTTTTGTACTTTTACTCAAGTAAATTTTGAATGCTGGACTTTGACTTGTAACAGAGCATGTCATTGCAGTATAGATACTTTTACTTAAGTAAAGAATGTGAGTACTTTTTCCACCACTGGCACTAGTCCTGAGGCTGGTGGATAAACACCATTTAGCTGTCTATCAATAAAACCATAAACAGTTGAGATGTGGTGTTGTGTCGTGCAGATTCAGCAAAATGGTGTCATCGGCTGCCAGCCGGCAGACCTTCATCACATCAGCCATTGAGCTGTTGAGACAGCATGGCTTTGATGGACTGGACCTGGACTGGGAGTATCCAGGGGCGAGAGGGAGCCCCCCGGTGGACAAACACAGGTTCACACTGCTCTGCCAGGTCTGTTATATATCACTGTCTGATTCCCAAACCTTTTGGTTTGAGAAATGTTATGTCTCCCTGGAGTCCCAAACCTGTGAAAATAGCCGATCTACAAGCTCACAACGCGTCGTATAGCAACGTGTTGTGAGCTATTTAAAAGTGAAAATAGACTATTTGCAAACTCACAACATATCAGTGTGACCTGGTGAGCTTGTAAATCTGCTATTTTCAATATTTCTTAAGTTTTTTTTTTGGTTTGTTTTTAACCATTCATGGATTTATTTCCTGAAAACGTTTTAGATTATTTTTGGTGATTTCTTTTTTTTTTTCTGTTTCATCCGCGACACAACAATGCTACTCTATCTGTTGTTACTGTTAGCACAACATCCTTGTTATATTGAAGTGGTTCTCAAAGTCTGGTCCAGGGACCCTCAGGTTCCCTGGAGGGAGTTCCAAATGGACCCTTACATGGCGCGTAAACTCTGAGAGAGTGCAAACGGAACCAAATGGACCCGTACGGGTCCATTTGGTTCCGTTTGCACTCTTTCAGACTTATGGGGGTCCCTGCAGTGTTAATTTTGACAACAAATTTTGATTTAGTTTCAGTCATAGTCTTTTGAATACAATTCCATTTAGTTTTAGTCATATTTTTGTCATCTGAAATGTTTTAGTTTGAGTCTAGTTTTAGTCGACTAAATATCATACGATTTTAGTCAACTAAATCTACAGTTGATTCGACTAAATGTATTTTGGAGGTCCGTGATAGCGTTGTAATGCCTCAGTTTATACTTAGTTGCATGCCGAATATAGCCGATCTACAAGCTCACAACGCACCACAGGCGTTTTGTGAGCTTGTAGATCTACTATTTTTGAGCCGCGACACCCGAGCGCAACCAAACATGAAATGACTTGTCTTAGTTCTACTGAATCTCTCCTCCACTTGTCCCTCCATAACATTGTAGTCTAGTTTTTATTTGCTGATGAAATTGTCAGTATATTTAGTCATAGTTTTAGTCATCATAGCCTAGGTTTTTATATAGTTTCCGTCAGTGAAAAAAAGGTAGTCGACGGACATTTTTCGTCATAGTTTTAGTCAACACAATTAACACTGGGTCCCTGAAATCAATGAGTTTTGAGCACCACTGCACTATATACTATTATCATTATGACTGATTATAGCATTGGTTCTCAAAGTGGAGTCCAGGGGTCCTTGAGGGAGTTCCAGGGGGTCCCTCGCTAAATAATGGATACTTAGGATACTTATGGATACTTAGGAACCAAATGGTCTGTAACTCTGAGAGTGTATACAACCAAATGGACCCTAACGGGTCCATTTGGTTCCAATTGTACACTCTCAGAGTTAAATTAACATAGATTTTACAATATAAATGGGGTCCCAGAGATAGAAATGTCATTAAATGGGGGTCCGTAGCCTAATGCATGTCAAACTGGGGGTCCTTGAAATTAAAATGGTTGAGAATCACTGCTAGAGCCGTAAATATCTTCTCTTATGGGGGTCCCTGAGGCATATCTTTTCAAATGGGGGTCCGCGGGTTAATAAGTGTCAATTTGGGGGTCTTTGACATGAAAAGGTTTTGAGAACCACTGCATTATTGTGTGTTTGGATGTAGGAGTTACGCTCTGCCTTCGAGGAGGAAGGGAATCTGAACAGCAGGCCCAGACTGCTGCTCACAGCTGCAGTGGCTGCTGGGAAGGCAACCATTGACGCCGGTTATGAGGTCGCTCAGATCGCCAGGTGAGTTCAAAGCCTTTTCACTAACACTTACTATGCAGCAGCTTTATATAATGCATTAAAAACGTACTTACAATGAATTTTAATCTGCTTATAACACTGTATAATTATAGTTATAATTGTGATAAATAAATACTCATAATGGTTTAGAACGTGGGTCTTCGGCCCTGACCGCTGGCCTTGCGTTCGAGGCACCTAGGCTCATAAGTAGCCTCACAGCGCACCACAGGTTTCGGGTCCATCTACAAACTATACATGAAGGCAGAAAAGGCCAAGAAATTATAATAACAGGGGCCTTCAACAGGCGGTCCGGGACCATTAGGTGTCCTAAGAGTTATTAGAGGTGGGCTGCCAATTTTTTTAGATTTTTTTTTTTTTTAAATGAGCAACTTGAATTTTAGCGTCCCTATTCTTTTGGGAACATAACGAAAATAGCCGATCTACAAGCTCACAACCTGTCAGTATTTTCAGCAAAGAGGTTTGGTGTAGAGGGGAAAAACACACATCACATGACGTGTTGTGAGCTTGTAGATCAGCAATCTTTGCTTAGAGGGATTCTAGGTAACTTTAAGCCTAAATTTAAAAATATTTATATATATATATTCTCAGCATTCTTTCCCCTCTATCAGCCACTATATAATTATGCTGGGGTGTTTTCCTGCATTGAAACACAGTCCTCTTTCTGAAATCTGTATTTTCCCAACTATTTATGTTTTGAGTGGAGGGGCGGTGTTTGACAACAGTTTTTTTCTTTTTTTGATCTCTGAAGTTGCCTAGAATCCCTTTAAGTCATGATGAAATGTGTTATGATTCATGTCACACAGCCTTATGAGTATTTATGAGTTCTTATAACTATAATTATATATAGTGTTAGGAGGAGATTATAATGCATTATAATTATGTTTATAATGGATTATATCAAAGTTTTGCCACGTTTTCTAACAAACTTCTCATTCCAACATTGCAACATTTTACTTGACATCCATAACCAGTGGTGGAAAAGGTTTTACTTTAGTAAAAGTATCAATAATGCAATGTAGAAATACTCTGTCACAAGTAAAAGTCAGAAATTAAACATTTACTTGAGTAAAAGTATAAAAGTATTGGTATCAAAATGTACTTAAAGCACCAAAAGTAGAAAGTCATTATGCAGAATGTCCCATTTCACAAGTTTTGAAATGTATAAAATGTATACAAATCTTTTGAAAATAGCAGATCTACAAGCTCACAATGTGCCACATTGCGACGCATTGTGAGCTTGTAGATCTGCTATTTTCAAATTGCCGAAATGTGTATAAGGCTGAAGTTGTTAATGTATGGTGTGTAGTAATAATCAAAATCTACAAAGTAACTAGTAACTAAAGTTTTCAAAATAATTGTAGTGGAGTAAAAGTACAATAGTTGCCTCTGAGATGTAGTGGAGTAGAAGTAAAAGTACTGAAAACTGGAAATACTAAAGTAGTACATAGTAAAGTAAAGAAATACCTCAAAATTGCACTTAAGTACTGTAATTGAATGTACTTAGTTACTTTACACCACTGTCCATAACTGTGTGTTATTGTATGTGTGTGTAACAGGTCCCTGGACTTTATTAATGTCATGACGTATGACTTCCACGGAGCATGGGAGAAAACCACCGGACACAACAGCCCTCTCACTTCTTCACAAGATACTAATAATGTGGTGAGTAGAAATATCACAACTCACACTTTATTACCAGTATGCAGTCGTGGAAAAAGTATTCTAATTGTTTACTTAAGTAAAAGTATCAATGCTGCAATGTAGAAATACTCAAAAAATCCGGAATTCTAAATTTACTTGAGTAAAAAAACAAAAGTATTGGTATCCAAATGTACTTGAAGAACCACAAGTAATTGTGCTCATTGTGCAGAATGTCCCATTTCACCCGTTATAAATGTATAAAATGTACACACATCTTTTGAAAAATAGCCGATCTACAAGCTCACAATGCGTCGCATCGCAACGCATTGTGAGCTTGTAGATCGGCTATTTTCAAAGGCTGAAGTGGTTAATGTATGTTTTGTAATAATAATCAAAACCTACAAAGTAACTAGAAACTAAAGTTTTCATTAAAATGTTGTGGAGTAAAAGTACAATATTTGTCTCGTCTACCATAAGGTACCATAATGAAACCATAAGGTTTAATCTGCAACACAATTTTATACAATATGACGTGGGGGGTCCCTGCTTCATCTCTCCCTCAGCTAAGGAGACCTTGGCCTAAAAAACTTTGAAGACCCCTGGTGTAATAATGAATATCAAACTGGGGGGTACCTCGACGTTAAAATGGTGAGAATCGCTGATCCACGTGACAGCTGATTGAATATTGTGTGTTTTTGCCACCAGGACTTTGCCATGAATTACTGGAGAGATCAAGGAGCTCCTGCTGAGAAACTCCTGCTTGGCTTTGCTACATACGGACGCACGTTCCAAACGTGGTCAGCAGGTGGCGCCGTGGGCTCGGCAGCCAGCGGCGCTGGCTCTGCTGGACGCTATACAGGAGAGGCTGGGTTCCTGTCTTACTATGAGGTGAGTGAATGTTGAAGCTTAAACCTTTATGACCGGGAACACATCTGTGTGTCATTTTAATATTTCTTTGGCTATTAAAAAATAGCAGATATACAAGCTCATAGCGCGCCACCGAGTGGCGCGCTATGAGCTTGTAGATCTGCTATTTATTTATTTTTCATTGTGAAAATTTGTGCAAATCTTTGAATATAATATGTTTTTTAAAATAAACATTTGTAACGCAAATATTTGCTTCTGGGGGATTCTACACATGTCTTCTGAATCCTAACAGTTTTTGGAAAAAACAAAAAAACAAACGTATGTTGCTATAATATCAGTGGTGCTCAAACTTTTTTTTTCATGTCAAGCACCTCCCAACATTAGGTATTTGGCCGCGGACCCCCATCTGAAAATAGTTTTGTTCCAGGGACCCCCAGAAGCAAAGATTTGAGTTAAACATGTATATATAACCTATTTTCAAAGATTTGAGTTAAACATGTATATATAAGCTATATTCAAAGATTTTAGTTAAACATGTCTAAAACCTATATATATATTCAAAGATTTGCACACATTTTCACGACTTTTTCTCAAAAATAGCAGATACTGTATATACAAGCTCGTAGCGCGGCACCTTGTATATCTGCTATTTTTGAATAGCCAAAGACATCCTAAAATGACACAGATGGGTTCCATTCCCGGTCTTAATGGGTTAATATTGTTGCTGTTGGGTGGGAACCTTGAACAAAACTGTAACCTTTTAGGAAACAGGAAAAAAAGAACCTGTGTCCCAATGGATCCAATGTAGTTATTATTTAGTCACAAGCTCTAGTTAACCCTTTCAATCCGGGAACGTATCTCTGTCATTTTAGATTAATTTAGCTATTCAAAAATAGCAGATCTACAAGCTCAGAGTGCCGCGCTATGAGCTTGTAGATCTGCTATTTCTGAAAATCTGTGAACACTTCCAGGGACCCCCAGAAGCAAAGATTTGAGTTACAAATGTTTGCTTTAAAAAAATATATATTGAAAGATTTGCACAAATGTTCAAGATAAAAAAATAAAAAAATAGCCAAATAAATCTAAAATGACAGAGACCTGTTCCCAGATTGAATGGGTTCATGCTTTTTATTGGTTCGATATAAACCCACAGACATGTAACCACTTTCACTTGTTTTCAAAGTAGCGGACATGGTACAGTAGATCTAAAAGCTCACAATGCGGTCACACGTTGTGGGCTTGTAGATCTGCTATGTTTGCTACTTTTGTAGTAGGATATTTTACGAGGGGAAACAACAACTTGAAAACATGGAGATACAAGACAGGAACGATATGGGAACAATTTTGCTCTTTCTATGGCTTCATATATGGTCAATAATGTCAAGTCTTTTGGATTGGATTCAATACATATATACATTTTTCATTCTTCCAACAGATTTGTAGCTTCCTCCAAGGGGCCGCTGTCCACTGGATTGATGAGCAAATAGTGCCTTATGCCACCAAAGGCAAAGAATGGCTGGGATTTGATAACAAACAGAGTTTTGCAAACAAGGTAATACACAGCAGCTTTACGATTTAATCTTACATTTAAAAATATCTCAATATCATGGATGTGTTCATTCTTACCAAATTAATACCACACAAATAACTACTATGAGTACATCTCAAATATTGTGACACCATGAACTGTTTCTGCATTTTGAGACATAAAAGTGTATTGCTTAACATATACGTCCTTTCTTTCTGCCTATTGCTGTGTTTCCATCAGAGATTGAAGTTGGCAAAATGTAAACATAAGCGAAGATGAATAAAATAACTAAAATGTATCTAAAACTCTTTAGTGTTTATTTTAAGTATAACACTTCTGCTTGTATCATTAGTTGATAGCTGTGATGATGATACCAGCTATATATGTTACACATCAAATTCAATGACTGAATTTGATCATAATTGCTCTCAGAGTCAAAATGGATACAGGAAGAGTGGGCACCTGATAAGTCTGGGCACATTCATGTGATATTGAGTTTTTTCCAAAATGTGAAAAAGTGATGAATAAAAGTGTGCTTTTGAAATGGACTCAAATCATGTACAATATACAGGATTTCAACATGCACGGTACGTCATTATCGGACCTAAATGTACCCTTCAACTTCTTGTTTATACCCATAATGACTGGATATACTGGTTTTGTAGAAATGTGTTTGAATTGTTGAAATAGCATGTTCAAATCCTGTATACGCAACCTCATTTCAGACCAAAAGCAAACACTTAGTCACTATGTTCTTTACATTTTGGGGAATAAATTATAGTGGCAAAAAAATAATTGTGATTGACGATAGTTAGATAATACAAATAATGCTTAAAACATTAACTTTAACTCCCAGCATCCCTATTCTGGGAAAACGCCAAAAATAGCAGATCTCACAACGTGTTGCAACGCAATGCGTTGTGAGCTTGTAGATCTGCTTTTTTGATTTGAATTGATTCGAATTGATTTTAATTGATTTTAATTGATTTTAATTGATTTTAATTGATTTCAATTGATTTGTGATTTTGATTTGAGTGAAATACGAGCGTACCAAATGCTCTCTTTTCAGGTCCGTTTCATCAAGTACAGAGGGTTTAACTTAAGTGGTACTGAATGTGCAGCTCAACAAAAGCTAATTCATCCTAGACCTAGTGTATGACGGAGGACAATCTCACGATAAATTAAAATGTCCACAGGTGAAGTACTTGAAGCAGAACGGTTTTGGAGGAGCCTTAGTGTGGACTATCGACCTGGATGACTTTACTGGAGCAATGTGTGGCCAGGGCAGATACCCCCTCATCAGCCACCTGCGGTCTCTACTGGATTCAGGTAAACAAGACCACTGCATTCATATTGTCACTGTTGGGTAGAAATCTTCAGTGGTGGAACTATAATAGTGCTACATCTTTTTTACTTAGGTAAAAGTATCACTATTGCAATGTAGAAATAATCTGTAAGAAAAAGTCCAGAATTCAAAATGTACTTGAGTAAAAGTACATAAGTATTGGTATCAAAATGTACTTAAAGTACCAAAAGTAAAAGTACTCGTTTTGCAGAAGGTCCCATTTCACACGTTTTCAAATGTATAGAATGTATAAAAATCCTTTGAAAATAATCTACAAGCTCACTGTTTTCAAATTGTCAAAGTTTAAATAGGGCTGAAGTGGTTTTGTTATAATAATCTAAATCTACAAAGTAACTAGTAACTAAAGTTTTAAAATAATTGTAGTGGAGTAAAAGTAAAATATTGTGAAAGTGGGTTGTTTTCTGCAACAAGCAACAGAAAGCAGAGAAAAAGCAAATTTTCCAAACCCATTAACATGGAAGTGAGTGTGGCTGTTTTTTCTGCGATCACGCCATCTAGCATAAAACCACTGAAAACACAAAATCTCATCATTCTCGTCATTAGCAGTCTGAGCCTTTGCAAAATATGAAAGGAAATCTCGTCATTGGCAATCAAAGAGTGAAGCATATTTTGATTATCGTGATACTATCGTTAATCGCCATTACGTTTTTCCCACAATAATCATGACATGTCATTGTCATATCCATCCCATCCCTATGTGTCAGATTCCTCTGCCCCTCCGACGACCATCGTTCCTCCGGCAATCAGAACTACGATCCCTAACCCGGCTGCCATCACCACCACTGATGGCCCCATTACCACCACTACCACCACTACCCCTACTACCACCCCCACCACCACCACTGTGTCACCTGGCCTTGGCTTCTGCAGAGGAAGGGCTAATGGCCTCTACGCGAACGCCAAAGACTCCAACTCCTACCACAACTGCTACAACGGACTCACCTACCTCCACGCATGCGGTGCCGGCCTGGTGTACAGAGACAGCTGCAAATGCTGCGACTGGCCTCGCACCGGCTTCTGCGTAGGGAGGCCCAATGGCCTCTATAGGAACGCCGACGACAACAACTCCTACTACAACTGCTACAATGGAATCACCCACCTGCAGAAATGCCACGCTTACCTCGTTTTTAATGAACGTTGCAATTGCTGTGACTGGCCTTAATGGAATGTGTTGTACACGATGATACAGCAGTGGTTCTAAACCTGTGGGCCGGCGCCCACTGGTGGGCCGTGAAGATATTGCAAGTGCCATAATGTAACATTAATGTAAAACAATATAATACAAAAGGAAAATAAGAGTAAAAAAAAAAGAGTTATTTGTGTATTTTCTTTCAAACCTGGAAAAATGAGTTTTCATTGTGATAAACAGGAACTTAAAGGGACATTTCACCCCTGGAAGAAACTGACCCAATGGTAATGAAGTTTAGGACTCAATTATTATTATTTTTGTGAATGATCTGTGTTTTGAGATATATAGTAATCTTCGAACATCTCGTGACGTTATTTACGTCACGAGATGTTACATCATTCCTTTCCGCACTACATGTTGTCTCGACGCGTCATGCAGCCAGCGGACAGCCCCCCACCCCCCTCCTGCCAGAGATTTTAGACACAACAGAACACAGAAAACAGCCCAAACTGCGCATTTGTTCGCGGACCTTTTGTTAAATTTGAAGAGTGACGCATTACTTTACCTGAGTTACATCTTCTGATAGTTGTACTTGAATGTTGACATGAAATAATAATCCTGTGTAGTGTTTCATAAGCGCAAGCGTGAAAGAATCCAAATACAACGTGGAGATGGTAAACAAACTGACTTCCAGTGTTGCCAGATATTGTGAAAGAAATAAGAAACCAGGTCTATGAAAACAAGCCCAAAAGAAGATAACTAAGCCAAGAGCACTTTAACATGGGATATTATATATTTGAAAAATGCCGATCTACAAGCTCACAACACGTTGCGATGTTACCCATTGTGAGCTTGTAGATCTGCTATTTTCCAAAAAATCTTGAGGGGAAAAAAGTGCAAAATGTGGAGTATTTTTTAATCGTTTAACAACACATATTTGGTTGGGGCTTCCTGGCACAAAATATAATTTCAGATCGGGGTCCGTGGAAAAATACATGAACATCTTTGAGAACCACTGGTTTAAACAACAATCAAAACATTTGGATACAAGCCCAAATATCAACTACATTTTAGAAAGAAGCCGCTTATAATAAGCAGACATGGCAACACTGCCCAGCTGTTTCAACGTTGTTGTTGGAGATCCCACCCACACCGCACCTCCCCTGCCACAAGGAGGGGCAGTGCACCAAAAGCATTATGGTCATTGTAGTAACTAGAAGCTCGCCCCCGCTACGCGGGGGCTCGCGTCTAGCCCGCGGCCACGCCCACGTAGTGCCCGCGGCCACTTGGCAACTCATATAAGTGGCGTAGCGTCATGAGGGTCAGTGGGGCCGTGGCTCGGTCAGTGAAGACCCTGTAGTGCGGATGATATGTGGCATAGAGGGGCAGATTGTAAATCCCCAGAGGAAACATCCGTGGGCTACCATTGGTTCAGCGATGTGTGCGGTCGCCCTGCGGCCCCTCCTCCTCCACCAATGTGCAGTATTGAGAGCCCTGACGTCACAACAATTGGAGCGATGGGCACTGCACTGTGGTTGGTTAGGGTACACCTAGGGCCCAGGTAGAACCCAGTTAAAGCCTGCATGGGCAAACCCAGGTAGGACCCGCCTTGGTCCCACATAAACATGGGTAGTTGGGGCCCACCTAAGGGCCAGGTAGAAGCTACTTATAGCCTGCATGGGCATCGCAGTTGGGACTGAAGTGGATGCCGCTGACATTGCTGACATGGGGTCCATATGGTTTAGCCCACCTTGAAACCATATGGGAACTACGCTGGCATGCTGGCTGTAATGCAAACGCTGCATCATACCTGCAGTGTGTAGTTTGATGTTGTGTGTGTAGCAGATATACCTGCAGTGTGTAGATCAATGTCCATATGAAAGTCAATGCCCAGCAGTGTTTTTTTTCCCCAGCAGAGTTTCTAGTGTCTCTGTCTCTCTCTGGAAGAGGTTGCACATGAACTCTGCAGCCGCACTGAGGCGCTCCAACACAAACACTCTGACATTAAGCTGCTTCACACAACAAACATCAGCACGACGCTGCTGTTTGTCCAAAAGACACAATATCTCCTCTCCCACCGACGTCATGTGTTCATTTATCGACAGCCGTACAGACTCCTTTTGACACATTTTACCTCGTTTATCCAGCTCTCACTGACTCATCGGGCTGTTAAGTCAACGATGTGAGAGATAGCTATCACAGACGGACGGACAGGGGGTGAAACATAGTCTTGCGCCATGCCTTTCGGCCTGGCGGAGACAATAAAAAAAGGAAAGTAAAGGAAATGAGCATTTCTGCAACAAAAGTAGTCAACAAACTATACTATGAAAACATGGGCCACATTGTCAAAGAATGTAAGAAAGAGGCAAGCATGTAGAAAATAGCCGATACAAGCTTACAAAGCCTCTCAACGTGAGGCGTTTTGAGCTTGTAGATCGGCTATTTTCACAATATGTACTTGTGGAACGGAGTCAAACAGAATGGGGGGGTCCCCAGATCAAGTACGTTTATTTGGGGGGGGGGGGGGGGGCGGCGTGAAAGGGTTGATAAGCACTGCTGTAATCGGAGCGAAATTATCTGAAATTACTACATGACCATAATGCAGCCTAACATGCATTGCACGGGGCGGTCCTGCCATTACGTGAGTTACTGTAGTTGCTGTGGAGCTATAGTTCTCCAGAAGACACACACAAACATACACCATCTACAATGGACTAACTGAGCAGCAATATTGACATTCACCACACGAACGTGCATTGTTCACAAAGTGATTGCACAGCCGCTGCAGGCATGACAACCACGTTAGCGTTAGCGACATGGCAGCTATCACAGCGCCCTGTCCGTCGTCGCTGGGACTGGCTGTGATGGCTACAGCAGTAACAGCAAGCTGTCTGCGATGCCATTGTCTGGAGACTGCTCTTAGCGTGACACGACCAATGAGAGTGAGCGCTGTAGTTGTTGCTAAGATACGGTGGCGTCTCTGCCCCATAGCTTGTAGATCTCTCACGCATGATTGGCGTAGGCTGCGTTGCCAGGTCTGACTGTTTGTATAAGCGATTTTGGTCTTATTTGGGTGCACTTTTGGGCTCGTTTCCATAGACCACGGCAGCGCTTATTTCTTTCCCGTGACCGATGTGGCAAAAAAAGTGCAAAACGAACCATCCGGAAGTAAATTGCGAGATGAAAGATATAGCACTTTTTGATTATTAGAGAAGGAGACACATGTTAAGGTTGAAAATGAAAGGTAGGAGATTATATAGTTTTTCATGAGGGATTTTTGTAGCAAGTTGTGAGAGAATTGGGCCACTCCTGTGGGCGGGGGGCTGATTAGAACCATTGGGGTTTGAAAGGAGACGCTCTCTGTTTGAGTGGAAAGATAAGCAGTCCAGTCAAAACCTAGTCAAACACACAGATTTCATTATTTTTCTGGCCATAGGGTGCAAATTTTAAATTGTGCTACTGTTATCTACTACAAATACTATTACCATTGAGTGATTGCAGTTTCTTCCAGGGGTGAAATGCTCCTTTAAAGTATATATTTATCTAAGCCAGAACACAATCAATGGATTGATCATTAAAATAAAATTGCTCTGAAAATGCATGCGGTCCACCCATGTGACCGCTTACAAATGGGTGGGCCGCAAATGCCTTTGTGATTTTCAAGTGGGCCCTGATGCAGACACGGTTGAGAACCACTGACTCGCAGTACATCACTGCTGTCGGGCTGAAACAATCTTTTCATAAATTCATTATTTACACAATGAAATAAATGTAAACATTAAGGTCTGCTCATTCATTAGAACCAGTGTTCATTTTGACATACTTTAAGTCAAAGTCTTATAAGAAATAACATTCCATGTAGTTTTAGTCACATTTTCGTCGACTACAGTTGATTTAGACGCGTTGATGGCATCGAAATGCCTGATTTATATACTGCCTGAAACACGTGAGCTTGTAGATCGGCTTTTTTTTCGGAGTGTGACACCCACACGCAGCCAATCATTAAATGCCGTGTCTTAGTTCTAGTTTTCATTTGTTGTCAGTAAAAGTTTTAGTCATCATAGGTTAGTTTTTATTTCGTTTTTCTTTAGTTTCCGTCAGTCAAAAACGGTTGTCGGCAAACATTTTTTGTCATAGTTTTAGTCGACACAATGACCACTGAATAGAACAGACGTGTCCAAATGCTGTCCCGCGGGCCAATCGTGGCCCAACTTTCCTAAAATGTGACCGCTCACAGTGGTTTGAGACACAACGGGGCCATGGTAATTTTTCAGGTTTTTACATATTATTTTTTCTTTTTTTTTTTTTTTCTTTATTTACCCAGGGTAGTAGCTGAGCACAAGTGCTCATTTTCAGCAACGCCCTGCAAAAAAAAAAATATATATGAAAGTACAGAATGTAAGCTTTCATATGATGTATCATTCATTGAAATTGGACAATATTTGAAGAAGATGTGATCATTTTAAACTTGTTGAACCAGAAACCCCAAAGTAAAGAAAATGCCCTGGCAAGATTTTTAACTTTCAACACCTCTGGGGCCCTGAAAATGGGTGTGAAAATGGGAGTGACATAGGTGTTAACTCCACCCCTAACCACGCCCCTAACCACTCCCCCACTTGCTGTACTGTCAACTGTCAGCTGTCAATAATTGAAACAGAGACCTTGTATGTATTTTTATGTGGCAGGGCAGCTGGCATAAACCAGGAGAAAATCCTACGAGAAGAATAAAGTAATCTAGAACGTTTGATGTTTTTAAGTCAGTAGATCATCAAATAATCATAATAATAATAATAAAGGGAGAAGAGAATAAAACTAGTTTGTTTATTTTCACAGTGCATGACTACAAGAAAGAACAAAACACATTACTTAAAAAACAGCATTTGTGCAGTCTAAAAACACTGGATGGTCAGAGGGTATAGCTATACAACTATAGAGCTTTACAAAGTATCTACATATTTACACATAGTACCTGAGATTAGATAGAGTGAGCATAATGCATGTGCATGATATACTCGTGGACGTTAAGGTGCTAGAAAAACTCACCAAAAAAAGACCAGTCGGTGCGTTGTACATGGAATTAAGGTGCAAAATGTGCAAAATGTCAGTGTGCGTCGACCGCATAATCCACATACAGAAGACAAAAAGTCAAGTCACTTGTCCCTGGTATAATCCACAGTTAGCTCAGCAGCCTGACGGCAGCCAGGTGAAAGCTGTTCGTGAACCATGGTGCTATACTCGGACAGTCTTCTTCTGAGGTGCTGTGGACTTTGGTTTGGGGCATGTGGTGTCTTTTGCATCATCGCGACAGAACTTTCTGATTTCCTTAAAAAGATATTCCTGTCGGGCCATGTCCAGTCCAGGTGGGGGTTGCACTGGAAAACCATCTACTGGGGGAAAGACACCAGGTATCTTGAGCAGCTGAAACTCCACTACTTCTGCGTCACGGTCTTTTTGGGCCATCACCACACCAGGTTTATCTGCATCAAAGCTGTAATAGAGTAGAAGCAAACATTTAAAAAAAGAATATTGTCCACTGTTACAACACATAATTTTCACAAAATAGAATAAAATGGGCTGTGTACATGGGTGCATCCTATAAACTATTTAATCCATATTCAAAAATTATATAAATACTTCAAAAAAGTAAAATATTTAAAAATATAGCAGATCTACAAGCTCAGTGCCTTTTTAATTTATTTATTAAAACAAATAAAGAATAATCACATACCATCTTCCATAGCAGCTTTGTAGAGATGCCACATTATGGTGACATTACTTGGCAGCAACTTTAAACTGTAATCTTTGTGACCAGGGTGTCGACCTGGCAGGGAAATGGCATGGATCTCTGCATAGTTTGTGATGAATGTCAGGACACTTTTGATGTCCTCTGTAGTCAGGAATTTCTTGTTTGTCCTTGGGCCTTTCTTTCTCTGGCGTGGTGTTAAACCATTCTCCTTGTAGTGTTGCTTAAGGGCATGGAGAAGGTTGTTGCTGATCCTGGACAAAACAACAACACAAACACTTGGTTACAAACTAACAGCTAACAACGTCATTTAATACATGGATACATGATTTGTATTTACTGTTCAGCGTTTGGATCCGGTCTAGAGCCCGCCCATTGTATCCGCTATTTACACCATACACATGCATAACGTTCACTAACTGTTTCCGTGTCCGTCTAGACCGGATGTTGATTGTACGTGGCTGTATGCTTGGTTTCTATTTACTGTTCAGCGTTTGGATCCGGTCTAGAGCCCGCCCATTGTATCCGCTATTTACGCCATACACATGCATAACGTTCACTAACTGTTTCCGTGTCCGTCTAGGCCGGATGTTGCTGCTAACAGCACAGTGTAAAACCAAAACACTCGCTCTTTTTTTTCTCTTAACCGTCTTTCTAAAGGCATCATAAACACACTGGTTTCAGAGACTAGCCCCTGAATATAAACAAGACAATAATAATAAACTGAAACTCACACATAGACGAAGCAAAATGTAGCGCGGCACACCACGACGGCATTCACCATGTACGTTGATCTGTTGATCAGTCGCTTCTTATTCACTTTCTTGGTGGACTGAGTAACTTCTGAGTCATTCATACGCGTCTTTATAATCCCCAAAATAACCATGTCTTTCTGGTCCTTCGACAATGATGCCATGTCCGTCCTGGTCTCCCAAATCATGTCTGGATCGAGTTGTTGACTGCACGAAACATGCAACATGCAGCCCTTCTACGTTCTCTTTGGATTTGGGTCTCTTTTCGCATTTGCAATCAAGTTTTTAATCTTCTCCATTTCTGCTGGTCGATCATTGTCCACGGCGACATTATTAACTTCTGTACATAGTAACAGTTGTACTAGCCATGAAGAATGCTGTTGTGTTTACTCTCTGACAGAAACACGCTGCTACGTAAGGGTGGTACTCTGGTGCGTGAAACTGGAGAACAATGACTAGCCAGGCCAATCGAAACTCTATGCAAATTCTGGTTGGAATGTTGTTCAACCCCCAAAATACGCACAGAAACTCTCTCTAAAAAAAAAAAAAAAGTTCTGTACCCAAACACTGTAAGCGGTCACAAATGTATTATTTATGCACATTTCTGAGTGTTTTAAATTAACCTGGGCAGATTTTTCAGTAGACTTTGTAAGTATTCCTAACCTAATTCCTAATTTGAATACATTTTAATTGCAGAATTACTTCAATGTCACACCTAGTTAAATTTGACTACACTGCTGTTTGATCCAAATATATTTTTTTAGACTGCACTTGCAATGCATGCAAGTGAAAAAGGCTGGAGAAAAAAAGGCCGAATTGTTTTTGTTTTGTTCACATTACAGAGTGTCTTATTTGACTACATTGCCAACAACATATTGATATTGCACTGTAGTTAAATACAATTGCTGTAATGCGATGCATTTGTATGTGAGTTTGTTATGGCACAAACAGAGGTACAGTATGACATTGACAGGAGATGTAGTCGTGGAGATGTAGTGTAGAAATAAAATATTTATGTGCCCCACATTTGTCACAACACATAACACATAAAAAAAGGAAAAAGATGCATGTCAAACGATCTATTGCTTGGATGCATAATATAGACATAGGATGCAAAATGATCCGATACTGGCGGATTCCAGCATAATATTTTTACCTCGCTAAAGGTGAGTGATCAATGTTCAATAGAAAGGGCAATATATAATATCCTTTCCAAGTTGTATTAGCCTTTGGTCGTGAGGTTAAACCTTGTAAACTAACTTCTTATCCTCATTACACGTGAGAGTAGGCTATTTACTTTATTAACGTATCGATTGAGGGACTTGATTGTGCTGATCTACAAATTGTAAAATGAGTGCGTCCCGCCACGTTGTAAGCTTTTGTAGATCTGTCCAATTTGAGGAGTGATGCCTTTTATGGTCTTAAATGGGGTGTGGAGCAATGCAAATGATTCTCCACGTGCGCGTGCCTCTGACTTTCAAACACAAATGAAATACACCTGTGATAGTCCATGAGCCAGAGCCCCAAAATTGAGCAATGATTATCGAAAGAGTGGGCAAAACCAAACCTATATTAAATTGTTCATAGGGTCAATACGAGTAAATAAATATATGATAACCTTTCCAGAGGAGCAGCTTTTTCATAGTTATCACACATTTTTTTTATTTTCCCCTACATACATGACAGGTGAAAAAATGACAAAATTTAAAAAATAGTTATCATAATGAAACTTCCTGAGCTGATTACTTGCATGAAGACAATGATTTATCGTATTACAAGTTTTCTGAAATTGTATATTTAAATATGCAAATTAGGCATTTAGTCCATGAGCCAGAGCCCCAAAATTGAGCCAGATATTGAATATTCCCTCGTTAAAAACCTTTGACTCCAACATCTCTTAACAAAATGAAATAAGAATGTTCACTCTGGCTTTGTCCAATGTTCCAATGTTGATTCTGGAAAGTTTAATACAAATTCGGGCATATTTTCGTAATGCCTAATTTGCATATTTAAATATACAATTTCAGAAAACCTGTAATACGATAAATCATTGTTAGACAGGAGGGATTCCAGAAAAAAGGCCTTCTATAAGGAGGTTAGAGGCATTTGGGGGTAAAAATTGGGAACAAAGCCATTTTACATAATTCAAGGGTGCTGAATCAGAAAAACACTGTTCCCAAGCAAAATTCTTAGTGCTTAACCTCCCAATTTGCATATCAAAATGGCTGCCGATTTTGAAGTATTTCTTAAATAACTCTATAACAAAGCAATCAAATCTGACAAATAAAGTGTATATATTTATATTCTGAGGGTCAGACAATGTGTGGAAGGTATTTATAATGTAATAGATGTTAATAAATATGCAAATTAGAGGCCACTATTACAGAAAACGGTTTCGTACTTAAAGTGATCCATCCGCATCCCCCTTATTGTCTCCGCCAGGAGACTTTGTTTTCACTTTCTAAATATGACACACAGATTGGTCAAGCCTCACGTGACACGTGACAATACGGTGAAATAGTGTGATCTGTTTGGCTAGTGACGTATAGCGGCCTATAAATACATGTGTCACTTTGAAAGAGTCTGTGCCTCTTTCAAAGTGAGGTAAGACAGGAACAATCACGAAATGGCGGATACTGTAACAATTGGATAGGATACATAATTGGACAGATAGGACAGATAGGACACTTACACAGACAGGAGGGATATGACACTTACACAGACAGGACGGATAGGACACTGATACAGACAGGACGGATAGGACACTTATACAGACAGGACGGATAGGACACTTATACAGACAGGACGGATAGGACAGTTATACAGACGGATAGGACACTTGTGTCATGTTACTATGACACAGTAACATGTTCTAACATTCCCAACACAAGTCTGCTGGCGGAGACTTGTGCTCCGAGGAGCACTTTTTCTAGTTTTATTTTATTTCTACTTATCTGTATTTTTACCATCCTTAGGACATCTAAAATATATATTTAGATGATGTAAAAATCCTGGTACATTTGGCCCCTGATGACCAAAAAATAAATGTGACGTTCCATAAATACGCTATCATGGGGATTTCTGCCTTGTATAACTCACCCCCAGGAGGAGTTAGAGCCACAGAACTGGTACTGATAACTGAACACAAACTACTTTCAACACAACTATATAGAGTGGGATGGGGATGGCTATAGGTACACTTAGATGGCCAACAGGGAAAAAAAACTATTGGTCGTGCACACACAAACCATTGGTTTGGTTGGTGTGTGTACACAGTGGTTAATCCCAATGGTCTGAGTATCTACAGGGCTGACAAGGGACTAGTACAGCCTAGTACAACCTAATAGAGCCTAGTACAACCTAGTCTAGCCTAGTCCAGCCTGTTCCATTCTAGTATAGCCTATACCACCCTCCCCTAGTCTGTTCTCCCAAAAGGCTGGACTAGTCTTGGATGTACTCGGCTGTACTGTACTAGACTCTATTGGTCTCTAATAGGCTGTTTTAATCTCTAGTAGGCTTTGCTAGGCTGTACTAGGCTATATTAGGCTTTACAAGGCAGATCTATACTATGGTCTACAAAGGTTCATGCAAAACTATTGCTCGTGCACACACAAGCTATGGCCCGTGTACACAGTTGTTAGTCCCTATGGTCTGAGTATCTACAGGGCTGACAAGGGACTAGTAAAGCCTAATAGAGACTATTAGAGTCTGGTACAACCTAGTACAACCTAGTCTAGCCTAGTCCAGCCTGTTCCATGCTAGTATAGCCTATAGAAATGATTTCATGTGCATGCCATAAGCAATGCACAACACGTCGTTGCAAATGCCGGAAATCTGGGTTACGATGCACAGCCATGTGTGCATGTCAGCAACGAAGTGATGATCAACCTCCTTGTATGAATGTGGTCTAGTGTCTAGACTTTCGTTCAACAATGGCCAGTATCTTTAGAGTACTAAACCGTTATCTGTTATGGGGGCCGCTATTTTACATATTTCGGAGTAGGCTGATTATTATATTATCATATTATATTACTTACAAATTCTTTACTCACATTGTAGAAAATGTATATAGACACTTCATTTGTCAATTTTGCTTGCCTGGCCACAGAGTTATTGAAGATAAAGGTGCGAATTTGCCAATTTGGCAGCCATTCAGATATGCAGATTAGAAGGTCAAAAACTAAACATTTAGCATGGGGAAAAAGTATGTATTTTAGATGTCCTAAGGATGGCAAAAATACAGATAATTAGAAACAAAATAAGGGGGATGCACATGGACCCGTTTGAGTACTACGGTAAATCGTTTTATGTAATGGTGGCCTCTAATTTGCATATTTATTTACATTATTTACATTTATTTACATCTATTACATTACAACTACCTTCCACACATTGTATGACCCTCAGAACATAAATATATATACTTTATTTGTCAGATTTGCTTGCTTTGTTATAGAGTTGTTTAAGAAATACTTCAAAATCGGCAGCCATTTTGATATGCAAATTAGGAGGTTAAGCACTAAGAATTTTGCTTGGGAACAGTGTTTTTCTGATTCAGCACCCTTGAATTATGTAAAATGGCCTTGTTCCCAACTTTTACCCCCAAATGCCTCTAACAATCACATATTTCAGAAATCCCTCCTGTCTATGTCTTCGTGTAAGTAATCAAATCAGGAAGTTTCATTATGATAACTCTTTTTTAAATTTTGTCATTTTTTCACCTGTCATGTACGTATGGGGAACATAACAAAATGTGTGATAACCATGAAAAAGCTACTACTGTGGAAAGGTTATCATATATTTATTTACTCATATTGACCCTATGAACAATTTAATATAGGTATGTGTAGCAGGGCGGTATGCATTAATATATAATATAGCCAACTACGCCACCTGGGGAGTTGCACCCCAGGAAATATGTATAATATAAATCAACCGCCTGAACATATATTGCTCCTCACACAGGTTCGTTGGTACAATTAATTAAAACAATAATAAAAGAGCATGACATTCATTAGCTAAAACAATATGATAATGCACTTAATAATAAAACCTATTCGCCTATAGGGCCAGTGCTGGGGGTTAAGGGGGAGGATGAGCAGGCCGGCTGACCCAGAGGAGGGCACCCCAATATGGCACAGCAATACAAAATTAAAATGACTTCACACTAAAAGCACAGCAAAGGGGGGAGGGGAATTACCACAACCCAACTGGGCAGCCGTCACCTGCTCCCTCGCACCAAGGGGTCCCCAGCCACAGGCCTGAAAGACAGGAAATAAAGCTTAGGCAGTGCAGGGAAATAGATTTAACTTGTATATTAATTATTATAATAGGATGCCGTCTGTAGGCCTATGGTCTCACCAGAGTAAACCAAACAATAACACAAAATAAGCAATAACAAAATAACAGAATAAACAATAACACTAAATAAGCAAAATAAACGAGGAGGCTGGCTGTGAGCCTGAGAATGTGGACCGATGCTTCCGAAAAGAGTAGGCCCACGTTAACCCATATAAGGGCATACGCTCAGCTGGAGGGGAACCTCAGAGTGGAGCGTCAGTGTGAGAGGGTTCGTAAAGCGAGGGTAATTCAAAACCCGCAAAGCAGCAGCAAGTATCACGGTGCCTGAAACGATAAATGGCCGTGTCATTCAACCAATTTATAATACTAATGTTCATTAAGACAGGAGCAGAGAGACAGACATTAACGTACCACTATGCAGCAAAGGCGGAAGCCACGATGGCCCGCTTGCAGCGGCGGACACCGGTAGGAATAAACTGTAGTAATAATAATAAAGGCCATGATTATTATAGTGTCTGCCTGACATAAAAATCAACTTATTATACTGCAGAGAAGGAGGACCACCAACATACCCTTTGTGCAGCTTGAAACCACACCACACACCCGGAGCGAAATGCCAATAGGATGGTAGACACACCGGGGCTACAAAGGGCAACAAACGGTCATGGTCAAGTTCACGACCATGTACCACACCGCATAAAGCAAAGTGCATAAACAGCAAGATGGAGAGACATACCTGCGCTGATGCACGATGAGGACACAGGCGAGCCCAACAGGCCAGCCTGGACGGATCATAGACCAGTGTGGAGAAGACAGACAGCTAACTGTGTTTGGAGGTGTGTTGCTTTTATACTGTTGCCCATCAGCCCACTGATGAGTGGGCGGAGGATGGGCCGTGGGTATAGTGGGAGTCAACGCCCATCCTGCTACAATCCATCCCCCCCAATTGCATCGTCGGCCCGACGATGACTCACACCAGTTACATCCAAACCCTGATTCCAGGGTCTATACAAGGCCGAGACCGCATTCAATGCCAAACTAGGGGAATCATTAAGCCCCCTTTCTACTGCCTGTGGGAGATGGTAAGGGTTGGAATGGTGTCCAGCTGTAGACCTTGGAGTTCTCCGTTGGACAACTTCACTACTACCGGATGTGTCCTCAGGTTGAGAAACCAGTGATGGCAGTACCATGCTGGACTCGACTGAGATGGAAGGTATGATCGAGGGATGGTCCCTTTGACCAGAGTCCACCGGCACAACCGCAGATGGTTGAAGAGCCACCAGCACGATGGGGACCGAATCATCATCGTAAGATTCCCCCACCTGATTCGGATGCTATCAATGCATTGAATGGGACATTATCACCTTTTATTAGACCATTGAATGGGCGAAGTAGGCGACCTACTTACCTACCCGTGATTTATCAGACCATTCATTGGGTGTTATCAAGACAGATACTGACCTACCAACGGAGATGACTTAAATAGTTCAGTTTCGGTTTTGGTTCAATTCAATTCAATTCAATTCAATTTTATTAAAGTGTCAAATCACAACAAGTTGTCTCAAGACACTTTACATGTAGAGAAGAGACCTAACATCCCACCCTGAGCAAGCAATTTTGCGACAGTGGCAACGAAAAACTCCCTCTTAATTCAACAGGAAGAAACGTCAGGCAGACCCTGGCTCTAGGGTGGGGGCCTTCTGCCTCGACCGTGTCGGGGGAAAGAAGAGAGAGAGAGAGAGGGAGAGACAGAGGAGAGACAGAAAGAGATACAGTGCAAGTAGTAACAATAACAATAATAGCAAATATAATAGTGTAAGATACTAGCATATGATAGTATAATATAGTACAGCAATAATGTGTATGCAGTATATAATGGAATAATATAAAAATCTTTAAGATAATATAATATACAGTATAGCGTAGTGGTATAGTGTAGTGTAGTAGAAATCCACGGTCGTGTCCAGGGTCGTGCTCCATGGAGAGGCCCGGTCCGGTCCGCAGTCACAGCCTTGAGCCGCAGCTGGGGGTCCGTAGTAACAGTCCATAGACTCCATGGAGAGGCCCAGGCCCGGTCCGCAGTCACAGTCTTGAGCCGCAGCTGGGGGTCCATAGTAATAGTCCATGGACCTGCGACGTGGGAGGTAGAAGAAACTCCGGGGAACGAGTCCCCGGTTGTAGAATTAGTGGCAGGCCTTACTAGAGCGTGAATCCGTACAGGGTTAATTACGATTGTACCAATGGGACACAAACCCACACAACCAAAGGGAGGACGAGAAGAGAGAGGACAAGGGGAGAGAGGAGAAAGGGGGAGGTGGGGGAGAGAGGATGACTATAGGGAGACTGAGTCTATACACTTCGGCTATAGGCTTTATCATAGAGAAAGGTTTTTAGTCTAGTTTTAAATATACAGAGTGTGTCTGCTTCACGGACTGAGACTGGGAGAAGGTTCCACAGCTGAGGTGCTTGAAACTTAAATGCTCTGCCTCCTGTTCTAGTTTTTTTGGGGTTTACTGGAGCCTTAAGCATTTTTTTATACTGTGAACGCAGTGGTGTTCTGGTTGGATTATGGGGCTCGATGAGTTATTTGAGATATACTGGTGCCTGTCCATTGAGAGCCTTGTATGTGAGGAGGAGAACTTTAAACTCTATTCTGTATTTAACCGGGAGCCAGTGCAAAGAGGCCAATGAAGGAGTGATATGATCTCTTCTTCTGGTTCCTGTCAGTATGCGTGCAGCGGCATTCTGGACAAGCTGCAGGCTATTTAGGGACTTACTTGGGCAGCCTGATAGTAAAGCGTTGCAATAGTCCAGCCTAGAAGTAACAAATGCGTGGACAAGTTTTTCTGCATCACTTTGGGACAGAATGTGCCTAACTTTTGCAATATTACGCAGGTGAAAAAAGGCATTTCTTGAAATTTGTTTTATGTGTTGTTTTGGTTTCGGACCATGACGGAGGCGCGCAGTCTCAGGCGAGCTGGAGCCCCGCGAAGGACCACCGAGGGAGCGAAAGCGACCGAGTTGCCGTCCTGATCGGTGCGACGCTCGCCTGAGCCTACTCAGCGCCGTTGGAGTTATGTACCGATAGGCACAGAATCGTAAATATTGTTGTGGGGACTGCTCCGCCTAGGTCAGTAGGCTCCAGTAGTAGCTCCTGATTACACCCAATGAATGGTCTGACAAATCGCGGGTAGGTCCGTGTATCGCCTACTCCGTCACCTACTCGCCCATTCAATGGTCTGATAAAACGTGATAATCTCCCATTCAATGCATTGATAGCATTCGAAGCCGGTGGATTCCCCACGCTCTGGACTCATCTGTGGATCACTGTCTCTGTTGCCGGGTGGTTCGTCCAACCGAGAAACGGAGGATCCCGAAGGTAAGACTACTAGTGTAGTAGGTTGCTCATCCGGGTTAACAGGCCCAACCAAGGCGTGGTCTGGTTGGCCAGAAGGACGCAGGGGAGCCCCTGCTAGAAGTGGATCTGCAGGCAAAGCCAGATGGGACTGGGGCCTTTCTGAAGGAAGAACAAACCAGTCACCCTCGTTCTGGTCTTCGCCGACCAAGGGTGGTGAACTGTCGACCCGTTGGTCATTTGGGGCGGTCCCGATCGGAAACTCTCGCCCAACCCGTTGTTTGAGGGAGGTGCGATGCACATGCTTCACTCTGCTTGGTTCACGCACCGGTGCAATGGTGTACCTAGCACCACCGGGCTTGGGAGCTCTGACTACCCTGCGGCCATGATGTGTTTCTCGGCAGTCTGCCGCAACCTTCAAATGGTCCCGGGCCCCCTCAAAAGCCATCTGAAGCCGGGTCTGATGTTCAATGACCAAGCCATTTACACTACCCACTGCCGGTTCAAGGACTCTTCCCCACGGGAAGTCCACAGGTAGCCGCGGTTCCTGACCAAACAACAGGAAATAAGGAGTCGCACCCGTGGCCTGATGGGGAGTATTGTTATAGCAGAAGAGCATCTGCGGAAGGCAGTCAACCCAATCCCGCTTACGGGAAGTGGGTAAAGTACGCAAGAGATTGTGTAGAATTGGATTCATACCCTCGCCCTGTCGCCCTGTAACAGAGTTACAACAATGCAAGAATACATACAGAACATCAAGAACAATGGCCTACACAGGCCTACAGAACAGCCCTTAAGAGTTCAACACCATATAAGGGCATTCAAGGTCCAAATAATAAGGGCACAGTACACGGCCCGAGGAGCGGACCGTGACAAAACAAACATAGAAGCAGTTAAACATTTGTTCTTACTGTCCAAACTAAAGAACCCATTATTTTAGTTTGTCGCCCTATTGTGAAGCAGCTGCACTGAAAATTCTGCATTGAGGGGATTTCCCTGGGGCAGATTTTTAGCTATGCAATAATGAGTTTAACGATTATGGATGCTTTTTTAAATATACATTTATATAATCGTGGCTCAAAACTGAAACTAAGTGTGGATCAAGAGGATAATATTTTGACCAGCAGCACGTATAAACTGAAGTGGTGGATGTCTTGGGTCACAGAACAGCACTTTCTCCAGGAGCACAGTGAAATCGCACCCGGGCCGGTACCTGTGGTCTCAGACTCCCAGCACCAATTGGTGCCGTTCAAATGGCACAATAACCCAGTTAATATGACGCGGAAACTGGGATTCAACAGAACTGCAGTGGGGCGGAGGAGTTAGCCTACAGACAGTGGTATGTTAATGAAACATTCATGCATGAAACCCATTTCAAACAGCATCTTACAACCAAACACACGTAGCGTACTGAAAAGAGTTGATGTGTTAATAACGAGACAAACTGAATCATCTGTGACCAATAAAGCCATTGACATGCGTCGGCGTCGCGCATTGCAAAGTTGTGGTAAAAAGCTGTCTTCGCACACTGTGTGTATGTGTGTGTGTGTGTGTGTGTGTGTGTGTGTGTGTGTGTGTGTGTGTGTGTGTGTGTGTGCACACACGCGCAAGAGTGTGCATGCGTGTATCTCTCTGTCTGTGTGTGTGTGTGTGTGTGTGTGTATGTGTGTGTGTGTGTGTGTGTGTGTGTGTGTGCGTGTGTGTACGTGCGTGCGTGCGTGCGTGCGTGCCTGCCTGCCTGCCTGTCTCTCTGTCTGTCTCTCTGCGTCTGCCTGTCTCTCTGTCCTTCTCTCTTAAAGTGCCAGTTTTATTGTTACCATTTTGTACAGCATGACTTTGGCTGAAAACTGAGAAAAAATATATATTCTTATATATTATTTGTATGTTATTATTAGGAATTAATTTGCCTCCTGTGTGAACTGTGCATAGCTCATAGGATGGGACGTAGGTGTAGACTGTATTTTAACATCAGTCATAATGGTGGTACTTCGAGTGACAAATATTTTCTGAGGTGGTACTTGGTGTAAAAAGGTTGAAAACCACTGATCTACGGTGTGTTTGGATTTGTTTCTGTTCATGGTAACAATGAGAATACTACACCTTCCATGCTATTCAAGGACTTTGTCTTTATTGATTTTTTATCATGTTTTATATCAAGGTAAAACTATATAAAGCTGTAAAGAATTCAAAGGATTAACACTGCTGTCAGTTGAAACATAACAGTCAACATTACAGGTCCATGTGCTTTACAAACAAGTAAGACGCGCGAACGCTGGAAGCGAACGCAGCTCGAAAATATTGTGTATTTACGGACTCTGTGTGTGTGTGTGTGTGTGTGTGTGTTTGTGTTTTGACTGTAGCTGCACTCTGGCGCCCTCTGTCGGCCGCACCCAGGCAGTGCACTGCACACAGACAGACAGACAGACACACACACAAGCCGAGCAGACTTTCATAGTAAGCTCCACTTGGGCGGAGGCGCGCCTTCGGTCATGAATCATAAAATAAAATGTCATAAATCATAAAAAAGAAATAACAAAACAAAACACTTTTTTTTTTAAAGTATAGAAATCACATCACTGATACAAATGTTATATATCAAATACAGATACATACAATTTACAATAAAATGATGATGCCTTTTCAGGATCTTCTAAAGCAGTGCTTATAAATCACCATAAACACATAGGATTGTATATGTTATGGTGAATGTGACAAATCAGTGATTCTGCAGGTTCACTCCTAGTGGATCCGCAACATTGATTGATTGACATTATTATTAGGCAAAATAATGTAAAACAACACAGTTACATAATAACACTTTTGTCTAAAAGGTCCGACCAAAAAAGTCCTTGCAGACTTGTTTCCGTTGGGGTCCTTGAATTAATTTCATAGACATATATAGTAGCAACCAAACAGTTCAAAAAGTAACATAAAATACAGAGAAAAAATACCACTATGTACAAAAAAAGGGGGGAGGGGGGGGGGGGTCGTCTGTCTACATGGAAACTGGTACTAGCTCCTCTTTTGGCCTCCAGAAAGATGAGTTTTTAGGGCTGTTTTGAATGAGCCCAGCGAGCCCAGCGATCCCCACATCCCTGGTGGGTTAAGGAATTGGCTGATTCCCTAGTGAATCTGCAACCATTATTGTTCAATATTGTCTTTGTTATAGTTGTGGTGTGGACTCTGCCATCCACTTGACTTATTTTTTAAACGATATCTTTATAGTTATAGTTAAAGGAGAAATCCGTCCATTTTCAGTGTTATCTTTGATGTGTAGTTTAGCACTCACCAACATTGAAAGGATCATTCAATCCCATTGAGTCCGTTTCGTCGGTTCTGACGACCCCCCCATGCTGGTTGCTTGGCAACACAACCTGGCAACACAGAGTTGCCAGGTTGGGAGAGAAACCGGCAACCAGCATTAGCTCCGTTCTGTATTAGCATTAGCTCGTCGGGAACTTTCTTAGGGTCTCATGAGACTCCACAATGAGTACTAGAAGAAAAAAAACAGACTTTGCATTTGTTAAAATAGGCGAATTGCTGCTATGCTGGCGCCTCCATTATGCCGACGGAGGGGGTCGTCAGAACCGACGAAACGGACTCAATGGGATTAACGCAATGACCCTTTCAATGTTGGTGAGTGCTAAACTACACATCAAAGATAACACTGAAAATGGCCGGATTTCTCCTTTAACCCCAACCCAGGGCCACCACGAGGGGCCTCTCACAGGGCCTCGAGCTTAGAGGGCCTCGGACCAGGCTGGATTATTATTATTTTTTTAATAATGTGCCACATGCACGCTGGTTCGGGATGTCATGTCATGTTACCATGCAACATTTATAAAGGCCTCGTGCTGCTGTCTTTGCACAGGACATCACTTATCCCCCAGATGGGTCTGGGGGATAAGTCTGCAAAACATAGTACTTGTTTGCAGATTCTCTAACCCCACCAGGGATCACTGATTTCTTGTCATATACAGTACATAGTAAAAATCTATAATATACTGTATTAACAAACCTACAAACTGTATTCTGCCAAACAGAAGCAGAAAAATCCATCCAGATCCATGCGAGATGTCAATACTTTGTACCTCAGACCCTATGCAATTAATGACAAATTAACAATCACACTGAATCACAAATCACACATTTTGTCTTCCTTTTGAATACTTCCTGGTTTGATTTCAGTGTGACGTTATGTCAATGTTAAAACCTTGACTGAGATGATGAAAGTTCTGTGATAAGCTCCTTGGAGTTAGAACTCTGTTTCCTGGACTCCTGCGTCTTCACTGGGTCCAGCTTCAGCACCTTGAATATCCAGCTCTTCAATACTGGTGGTATTCTGTCTCTTCACTGGGTCCAGCTTCGCCACCTCCTAGGAGATCAATCTCTGAGTACAGGTGGTATTCTTCCTCTTCACTCGGCCCAGCTTCAGCATCAGAACCAATGACTCTATAATAAACCAGCTCAATGTTCTCTGCTCCTGCATTCTGCCCTCTGGTGGCCTGGAGAAACACAGCAGCACCCAACTTGAAGTTTCTGGATCAGGTTTGTTTATTTACCATAAAAGAACAAAACAGTCTAACTACCTCATTTGCATTACAATACTGTATTGAATGAAGATGTATAATTACCCTGCTGAGGCATAGGACTGCTGTTATGATTAACACCACCAACAGCAGCAGTAGCACCACCACCGCTGTGACTGTAACTCTGATGATGTCATCTGTCAGGTGAGGGGCTGTGAAAAATATATGTTTGAATAAGAACATCATCAAACATCATTGAACATAAAAATGTTTACAGATGTGCCACTTCAAAACTTCACACGTTACTGTTCTTTCCCTGAAAGTGCCCTGAAAATGCATTTTTTTCCCTCCCTTTTCTGCCCTTAAAAATGCACTGTTTTGCCTCTGAAAAGAAGTTGTCACTACACACCCCCGTTTTTACCTTCAACAGACATCCATATACATGAGAACAAAAGAATGTGTGTTGAAGAAGGTGTCAGACTCATTATGAGGCGAAAGGTGATTTGAAGAGGTCCTTGACCAGTTGCTCAAATTAATTAGCATCATAGAAGCAGTGATCATCAAAATAATTCAGCATTTTAAATGCCCTTCTTTGTCCATCTTATTAAGGGAATCCCCTGAAAATGTACTGTCTTGCCGATGGCAGGACAGTTGAAGTTTTGAAATGGCACATCTGTATTTGACATTTGTCAGGCATTTGTGTGTCTTAGTTTCAAATTCTGACTTTAAAGTCCATTTCATTTGGTTTACCTGTGACTGTGAGAGAGAGGAGCTTGCTCTCAGAGGAGAAGTTATGATTAAAAACATTGACGCGATAAGCACAGCTGTAGTTCCCTTTGTGGGTGTGGTCTGCTGCAGTAAACAGGAAGTTGGCAGAGTGATTGTCAGCTGGCTGGGTGTGGTTTTGCGTTGAGTTGGATCCAGTGAAGGTGAGGTGGAAGGAGCCTCCTGGGTACTGTGGCTGGATGGAGCAGATGATGGTGAAGTTGGAACCCTCAAACACCAGCTGGCCCTCAGAAACCCCATGTATGGAGGGGGAGACAGTGATGTTTGGCTTAAACAGCAGATCTGTAACAAGACACAGGTAATTGGCTGAAACAACATATGTGTAACAGAAGCCAATGATATTGATCGTGTAACCATTGGAATGTGGGTGGTTAACCATGGGACGTCTATGATGTCATATCAATAAATAAGGTTACAGTCCTACTTGTGGGCAGATCAAATAGGGCCTGAAACATGTATATTAACATACAGTAGGTCTATTTCTAAGGCCTAGGCTACACGTACATTACTTTTTCTAAACGCACATTTTTGTGTGCGTTTGGGCCTTTCAGCCACACGCAAACGGTGTTTTTGGTCGCTAAAACGGATATTTTTGTAAACTGATAAATAAGTGAAGGTTTTCCAAACCATGCGTTTCAGTGGATCTGTGTGGACATGTAATCCGGAGATTTTGAGAAACGATGACGTCATCGCGCATTCGCACATGGTCATTATAATAATAAATCATATAATAATACACACCGGACCGCTCATGGTCATTATAATAATAAATGAAGAGAGAGAGAGAGAGCAACACTTACAGTCTATGAAACAAGGCACGCTCATTTATGGCAAAATAATGTCATAATTAATAATAAGACAGTGGTGGGAAAAGTAGCTCATTCACTGTGTGACGAAAACCCCCTTTCTCTGCGCCGAGTAGAGCACACGGCGCGCACACAGGTTGAATGCCTGGGGTCTGTCGTCCTAAAACACAATCGCCCCGGGTCAAAATCCAGCGACCATGGAGCGGCCGCGGGTGGCCCGCTCCAAAGGTGCGTGGGGCGGGGAGTTTTGGGACGACCGCCCATGGAATGAATTGATGAAGTAAAACTCAGCCCTGAAACATGACTGGCATACCATGACAGTCATGGTGCCGAGAGTCCCTGCTTTATAGTGGTGTTCGATTTTTAGCGGTGCCAACCGCTCTACACTTGACTTTGTCCGTATGTCCGTCCGTCCGTCCGTCCGTCCGTCCGTCCGTCCGTATGAGCCTGACGGCAAAGAAGAAACACATACAAACACACGCACACACACACACACACACACACACACACACACACACACACACACACACACACACACACACACACACACACACACACACACACACACACACACACACACGGCCTTGGACATTGCCTATGCCATCTCTCCTCTCTTTGGCCACACGTGCCACTGCTTATCAAAGAGGGGTCCAGGGACCCCCAATGATGTTATGTCCGTCCGCCCGTTTAGAGCACAGGATTTCAAACAGCTATAACTCCAGTTCCCAGCATGCCACCAAGTCCTACTTTGATATGTGCACTTAGACCACCAATAGGGACGAGCATGAATTGCTGAAGTTATCAAAGCAGGCTCCAGGGACCCCCCCCCCCCCGTAAGTTATGTCCGTCCGCCCGTTTCAGCACGGGATGTCCGTTTCAGCACGGGATGAGCACGGGATTTTAAACAGCTATAACTCCAGTTTGCAGCATGCCACCAAGTCCACATTTGGTATGTGGACTTAGACCACCAATAGGCACGAGCATGCATTGCTGAAGTTATCAAAGAGGGGTCCAGGGACCCCCAGCGCCCGTATGAGCACGGGATGAGCACGGGATTTTAAACAGCTATAACTCCAGTTTGCAGCATGCCACCAAGTCCACATTTGGTATGTGGACTTAGACCACCAATAGGGACCAGCATGAATTGCTGAAGCCCCGCCCCCTCTGTCTTCCCATTGGCTGGCCTTCAAACAGCCATAACTCAAGTTCGCAGCATGCTATGGGGTACAAATTTTGTACATGGACTAAAGCCAGCAATAGGGACTAACTGTCATTACTTAAGCCCCGCCCCCTCTGTCTGCCCATTGGCTGGCCTTTAAACAGCCATCATTCCAGTTTGCAGCATGCTACCAAGTACAAATTTGGTAAGTGGCCTCAGACCACCAATAGGGACGAACTGAAATGAGTTAAGCCCCGCTCCAAAGGCACCGCTTCCTTCACACAGGGTGTGATTTTTTTTTACATTGCCAACTCTCACATGTACATAAACGTTCAGATGTCAAATATAAAGTGCTTACCCCCGAGCCACGGACGTTATAAGGCGATCCGGATCGCGATAAGTACCCGTATCTCCCGTATTGTTCAATAAAAAGCATTTTAATCCGATCTCCGGCCATTTTCTCCATATTTTCTCCGATGCTTTCAACAATGCGACACTAATGGTTGGGAGGTGTATTGCAATCTGATACATTACCAAAAAAATGCTTTTTATTGAACAATACGGGAGATACGGGTACTTATCGCGGTCCGGATCGCCTTGTAACATCCGTGGCTCGGGGATATGCACTTTATATTTTAAATCTGAACGTTTATGTACATGTGAGAGTTGGCAATGTAAAAAAAAAAACGAACACCACTATAAACCAGGGACTCGGCACCATGACGCTTTGTGAACCATGGCTACTGTTTGCGCTGCAGCTGCGCCCTAATAATGTTGTTTTCGTTTATGTTCACGTATGCTGTTCACGTATGCTATTAAAATAATGCAGCTATTGCAGTATTGGGCCTTAACATGTGATTAAAATGTATTTGTATTTCGCCCCTCATATATAAAATAAATGTAAATATAAAATCTGAACTTGAAACTTGCCGCTGATCAATGCGTTTCTGCGTTTACGTGTGGACAGGGATTTTTTTTTAATCTTTGTCATGTGGCTAGGGATTCTTTTTAAAAACGAAGGACTAAAAAATCCGTTTAGTAAAAGATCCATATACGTGTAGCCTAGGCCTCAATCTGTACGGCTGTTTTATTCTCTTCAAATGTTTTTTTGTAAAAAGTTTACTACTACTACTACTACTTTCGGTGGGAACAGCAGAGCCACAGTCCAGCTGTCTACACACTACAGATGATGACTGATGGTTCCAAGACCAACCAATCACTGGTCTCCACTCTCCCTGGTGTTTCACCTCCAGTCTACCTGTGCAGTGACTGGCTCCTCCAACCAGCCTGACATCATCAGGCTCTGTACAGAGACAAGAAAATGAGAAATGCAATTTAATATGTGAGCGGGTACAGTGCTTTAGTCATTTTGTCATTTTTCATTTTATTACAGATTGTTAAAGTACATAATATAAGCTTTCATATGATGTATCATTCATTGAAATTGGAATATATTTGAAGAAGACGTGCTCATTTGAATCTTGTTATCTATAATAGTCCAAACTGAGATAATCCCTTCTAAAGAATTTCCACTTCTATAACACCTCTCAGCTCCAGGTAATGGGCGTGAACAATGGGTAATTTATTCAACCTAGCCACTCCTCTAATCACTCCCCCATTGACATCTTTAGTCAGCTGTCCACTCTAACACTCTAGCAACACAATTAATTAAAAGGTATGTTTTACTTTACTGGAGTATTTCCAATACTTTAACTTCTACTCCACTACATCTCAGAGGAAAATATTGTACTTTTACTCCACTACAATCATTTTAAACTTTAGTTACTAGTTACTTTGCAGATATAAATGATTACATTATAAAACATACATTAACCACTTTAGCCCTATTTATACATAGTCTATTTGAAAATAGCCGATCTACAAGCTCACAATGCGCATTGCGATGCGTTGTGAGCTTGTAGATCAGCTATTTTCAAACATTTTAGTACTTATACTTTAGGTACTTTAAGTATATTTTGATACCAATATTTTAGTACTTTTACTTTGATTGAACTCAAGTAACATTTTGAGCACTTTTACTTGTAACAGAGCATTTTTATATTGTGGTATAGCTGCTGTGTTCGCTACAATGTTATATTGTTTATACAACTAGATTCTGTCCCGAAAAAGACAAACGCAATACTGGCCGCTTCCCACCGTGGTGAAGTTACTTTCAGCCTCAGGTTGAATATTCACCCAGTTGATATTACTCCAGTAAGGTAAAAATACCTCAAAATTGTACTTAAGTACAGTACTTGAGTAAATGTACTTAATTACATTCGAACTGTGTTAATATGAAAACAAAAAAAAGTTAATTTGCTCTTTTCTACTCTTTGTCAATGGGCGAGTTGATGCCCAAAACACCAGGCTCTGTCACATATTACTTTGATTATACAATAATAAACCAAACCTACGGTGTAGTTTGTCTTTTACCTGAGCAGGTGAGTCCAACAGTCTTGTTAGGTGAGCAGGTGTTTCTAGTTGAGTCCGAGGTTCTACAGTTCAGGAGAACAGACTCGTTGCCTTCACACTGGAACTCCTTGGTCCACATTGGAGCCTTCACTTCTCCATAGAGCACCCCCTGGAGGACTGAAGGAGCCCCACAGCCAAGCTCCCTACAGACCACCTCTGCATCCTGCTGGTCAAAGTCACCTTCACACACTGAGACCCACGACTGATTAGACTTCACCTCCACTCTGCCTGAACACACACTAGTCCCATTCACCAACCTCACAGACTCTGGAGAGAGAGAGAGAGAGAGAGAGAGAGAGAGAGAGAGAGAGAGAGAGAGAGAGAGAGAGAGAGAGAGAGAGAGAGAGAGAGAGAGAGAGAGAGAGAGAGAGAGAGAGAGAGAGAGAGAGAGAGAGAGAGAGAGAGCGCTATTCAATAATTGTTTTATTCTTTCATTAATGTAAGGAAAGATATATATATATGTATATATATATATATATATATTAAGGCCGGGCCGTTAACGCCGTTACCGGGCTAAGTTAACGCGGACTCTTATCGTGCGATACATTTTTTTTACCGCCGTTAATCTATTCTCAAAGTTGGGTCTGGGAGCCAAAACATTAGCTGATGTAGCTGGGCGAATTACTTTGTGTCTGTGTGTGACTGCAATGCGTGTGTGTGTGTGTGTGTGTGTGTGTGGGGGGGGGGGTAGGTGTCGGGTTTCACATGGTGTACAGGCGTGCGCACTGCCTCTCATTCATTTCACTCAGACAGAGAGAGGCTGAGTATGTGTCGGTGCGAGCGTGTTGCTCCACTCGTTAATTCATTTGCTTCAGGTCTGTAAGCCCAGCGAAGCTTATTAAAGTGGTCATTGGACAAAAGCAGAGCCTCCGCTACCGTGTTGATGAACAAACATAGCAGTAGTTGGGCGCTGTTTGGTAATACTTGTTGCTAGAGCATGCTAATGAGTGCTACATGCTAACAACAACAAATGCCATTAAGCGTGCGGGTGCACACGCACACGCGCACACACACACACACACACACACACACACACACACACACACACACACACACACACACACACACACACACACACAGTGTAGGACAGTGGTTCTAAAAGTGGGTCCTTATATGGGTCTGTAACTCGGGAGTGTACAAACCAAATGGACCCTTATGGGTCTGTAAATTCAGTGTCCAAATGGAACCAATTGTTCACAATTTTCAATGATAGGCCTACTGGAGAAACTTTTCAATAGCAGACTAGATTCTTTTTTGGAAATTTTTAATGTAGCCTACTCTCAGAGAGTCAATATGGTTTTAGAACTAACAGATCAACATCTCAGGCATTGATGGAATCCATTGAAAGAATCACAGTCGCAATTGGAATATTAATTTACCCCAAAAAAGCTTTTGACACTATCTATCACACCATATTAATAAACAAACTGGAGAAAATTGGTATTAGAGGCATTGCAGTAGACTGGATTAAAACAAAGTTATTTGGACAGACGTCAACAGTTTGTGAAGCTGGGCAAATACAGCTCAAATCATTTGGGCGTCTCCCAGAGGTCAGTATTGGGGCCCAAACTTTTTATTCAATTATTCAATATCAATGATATTTGCCAAGTTTCTTTCTAAGCTGCTGTCACTGGTACTTTTTGCAGTTGACACATATGTTTTTTGCTCTGGGGATTATCCAGATGATAATATAAAATAATTTGGAATAAACAGGGTTTGCTTTTTCAAATGCAGTGTTTACACATGTTTTTCAGACTGGATAAAACAGTTTTTTTTATCGATCATATCGACATCGGTTATCGGTCATAACAGCAATATATCATATCGGATATCGATATCGGCCAAATTCCCATCGGTGCATCCCTAGAACACACATATTTTGAATGCCTTCGGCAGATTTCAAATGAGCCATTTTAATCTAGATTAATCTAGATTAACTCCAGGATTGCAGATAGATTAATCTAGATTAAAAAAATTAATCTATGCCCACCTCTAATATATATATATATATATATATATATATATATATATATATATATATATATATATATATATATATATATATATATATATATATATACTAGAGGGTCGGGGCGCTGCGCGCCCCTCCCCCCTATCCGCTGCGCGGTGCTTTGTGTTTGTTGGTCTCTATAATATATAAAGCCATAATAGGAGATGTTCCCAATGGAGCTATGCCCAAATATGGAGTGTGTTGTCTGACCTCACTTGGGTCTCGTTGGGCGGTGGTCGGCGATGACGCTAAGGAACAACATGGCCGACTGTAATGTTGTGAGTTTGTGTTGGCCGCAATTAATTATGCTGCGAGGGGGCAGATGTGTGCTGAGCAGTATGAATTGGCCTACAGACTGCGCGTAGTAATTCTGCACGTTGTGGCGTGTCTTGTTAGTGACATTGATATGTTGTTTTTGTGTTTAGTCCCACACAGTGGCAGGTTTTTTTGGGGGGTTTTGGGTTTAGAAATGTATATATAGATAGATATATATATAAACATCCATCCATGGATGGATGGATGGGTGGGTGGGTGGATGGATGGATGGATGTATGTATGCATAGATTGAAGTCATAGTTTGTTGTACCTGAACAGTTCACTTCCAGTCTGCCATTTGAATTATCAGACTCCATTGTTCCACACTCCCTTAATGAAGACTCAGATCCAACACAGGAAGATCTGATCCTCCATACCGGTAGATGTGTAGAACCACTCCTTTCCATTGAAATAGCATAGCCACAATCCAGCTGTCTACACACTACAGCTGATATCTTAACGTTCCTGTCGGACAAACCATTCACTGGTCTCCACTCTCCCTGGTGTTTCATCTCCAGTCTACCAGTACAGTGACTGGTACCTCCCACCAACCTGACATCTGTACAGAGACAAGAGAGTAGGCAACATGAATGTAATATAACTTTCATTGTAGAATAAGCCGGGGTGTAACGGAACATGCATTCGTACCGAACTGTTTCAGTACGGGGCGTTTGGATCAGTACAGCTATGTACTGAACAATTGCAAAAGAAGGCTCCTACACAAACATAATACAGTACTGTAGGTAGGGCACCATACACAGCATGCTGTACAAACAGGATGATACAAAGACAACATGCTTAGCCATAATGGCCGTCATTTTAGCTGAAAATCAACTTGAAGAGAAGAGAATGCAAAAAGTGCTAGCTGCACTCTGCCTATCCAATCACAAGGCGGGGAAGGCGGGACATGGAACAGGGAGAGCAGAACTAAATAAAAAAAGATTGATCAGTGCCGATCTGCGGGACCCTACTGCAGTTCTATCTTTGAAATCTCTCTTCAACACTTTACTACCTCCGTCCAAAATACAAAAAGATAAACTGGGTTCCAAAAGGGGCTAGTCTTTTTACCTGAGCAGGTGAGTCCAACAGTCTTGTTAGGTGAGCAGGTGTTTCTAGTTGAGTCTGAGGTTTTACAGTCCAGGAGAATAGTCTCATTGCCTTCACACTGGAACTCTTCAGTCCACATTGGAGCCTTCACTTCTCCATAGACCGCCCCCTGGAGGACTGAAGGAGCCCCACAGCCAAGCTCCCTACAGACCACCTCTGCATCCTGCTGGTCAAAGTCACCTTCACACACTGAGACCCACGACTGATTATACTTCACCTCCACTCTGCCTGAACACAAACTAGTCCCGTTCACCAACCTCACAGACTCTGGAGAGAGAGAGAAAGAGAGAGAGAGAGAGAGAGAGAGAGAGAGAGAGAGAGAGAGAGAGAGAGAGAGAGAGAGAGAGAGAGTACTTCTCTGTAAGCTATGCAAGCAGTGACAAAAACCAAAAACATTAAAAACTAGAAAAAGTGCTCCTCGGAGCACAAGTCTCCGCCAGGTCAGGTAGATTATTGTGGCCTCCAGGTGGCGCTATAATAGGTCAATGTGAAAAGGGTGCCATTTCTTCTTAGGCCTTGCAAGGCAATCGGACACTGCGTTCATGATTTGAGACATTTTGTTCCAACAATGTGGTTTGCTAAATTAGACCTGCTGGTGGCGCTATAACAGGGCAATGTGAAAAGGGTGGCATTTCTTCCTCGGCCTAGTGGGAATGTGCGCGCAAAATTTCACGGAATTCGCACACTGCGTTCATGATTTGAGGAATTTTGTTCAAAACGGACCTAGCCTGCAAACTTTGGAAGCCAATGTTAGCCAAGTAGGATGGAATATGAAATATTGGACACATCCATCTTGATCACATGACTATAGAGATACTGTGTACCGATTTGCGTGATGTTTGGACAGAATCTGAAGGAGTAAGAGCAAAAAACTCAGCCTCCTGGTTGCGCTCTAAAAGGCATATGTGAAAAATGCAGGGCAAATGTTTTTCCTTGGCCTCTAGGGAGTGTGCGTGCAAAGTTTCACGCAGATCGGTGCAGTTATAGCTAAAAACGTGAATCGGCCTGTTATGGCGCCACCATGAGGCTGATTTGAACGTTTTCAAGTGGCATTTCTTCCCGGGAAATCTACGTGGAAAATTTCACGAAAATCGCATGCTGCGTTCTTGATTTGAGGCATTTTGTTCGAAATGATCCAATCCTGCAAACTTTGGAAGCCAATTTTAGCCAATCAGGAAGGAATTTGGAAAAGCAGACAGATCCGTGTTGATCACATGGCTATGGAGATACTGTGTACCGATTTGCCTGTTTTTTGGACAAAATCCAAAAATGTGTTTTGCAAAAAGCGGCCTCATGGTGGCGCTATGACAGGCTGATCTGAAAAATGTGGGGCAGAGGTTCTGCTGTGGCATCCAGGGAGTGTGTGTGCGCAGTTGCACAGCGACCGGAGCAACGGTGGCGGAGATTAGCTGCTCACAGACAGAAGGACGGACGGACACACGGCCGGACGGACAGGGGGTAAAACATACTCTCTCGCCATGCCTTTCGGCCTGGCGGAGACAATAAAAAAAAAGTGAAAATGAATGTCATAGAACCAACACATTCCATGCCAGAGTTTAATCTCATAATGTACTCACCAGTGCCAAGGTTTTATTGTTGTTTTTTAGTTTTTTTCATGTCGCCATAGACCTTGCTAAATCCTTTAAAAATGTGCGTTCATTTGGTTCTACACACACAGGGGATCTGTGTGCGACGAGCAGTGAAAACCGCGTCCCCTTACGTTCCGCCATCTTGAAGCTACAGCGGTGAACGCTAGACAGTGATCAGCGAGGGGAAAAATAACAACGAGATAATCGTCTTTAAAACCGGATCCCAGACAGGAAGCGGATACGATCGAAAAAAACGGAACCCGATTAATTTCGTTTCCGGTCGTGCTACCGGAACCGGAAGGGGATCAAACAAATCGGAAAGTGCACTTTTTCGAATTAACGCGGATTTTCAAAATTTCACCAGTCGGCGTAGATCTACGCGATTGGCACATGGCAGCTTTTAATCGGTTCGCGTAGATCTACGCGACTGGCAGTCAATGTGTTAGGACATAGCTCTTTGTGTCAGAGGTGAGGTGAACTATGCATGGCTGGTAATGACTGGTTTAGTAATTGCTGTATTCAGGAACAAATCTGGGATATTCTGTGTATTTGACCAATGTTCCATAGGACCTGATGGTTCACCCCACGGCAAAGGCAGACCGGGTACTACTCTAAAACTTAATTTCACATTGGATGATCTAGTTAACAGGATTATTGTATACCATTATTATTCTGACACACCAAAGACATGTGCATATGAGCTGATGCTTTAAGGATTTCAGAGGACATATACAAACATTGATGTCATAATTGCCGATTCGGTTGTAGGACTGTCAATTCAGGAAAAGACATTACAAGAACAACTAGAAAATGTGCTCCTCGGAGCACAAGTCTCCGCCAGCAGACTTGTGTTGGGAATGTTGGGAATGTTCTAATTCTTATGTTCTAATTCTTACAAAAAATAGAACATGTTACTGTGTCATAGTAACATGACACACTGTCTGTATAAGTGTCCTATCCGTCCTGTCTGTGTAAGTGTCCTATCCGTCCTGTCTGTGTAAGTGTCCTATCCGTCCTGTCTGTGTAAGTGTCCTATCCGTCCTGTCTGTGTAAGTGTCCTATCCGTCTGTCGGAAAGGCGACATGTAACCACTAAATGTTAGCTTGGCTGATGGCACTGATGTCACTTCGGAACGCGCACCGCAGCGCTCCGAAGTGACACATCTATTTATAGGCCGATATACGTCATGCGTTTCACTAGCCAATCAGAGCACACTCTTTCAACGTATTGTCACGTGTCACATGAGGCTTGACCAATGTTAGCTTGGCCGAGGGGGGGGACGGGGACGGAAAGTGAAAACATAGTCTCCTGGCGGAGACTAAAAACACAACTAGAAAGTACTGTTCCTGAAGAAACAGTGTGGGATCGCTAAGAATGTTGCTGGTATTGAGTATTGATAGTGTTAGTAGTGTTATAGGTTTGAAAGGTTTGAAAGGTTTGAAAGGTTTGAAAGGTTTGAAACATTAGTGTGATCGCTTTAGCGATCCCACAATAATAAATAGAAAAGGTAACATTAGTGTGATCGCTTTAGCGATCCCACAATAAATAGTGAAGATAACATTAGTGTGATCGCTTTAGCGATCCCACAATAAATAGTGGCAATAACAATAGTGTGATCGCTTTAGCGATCCCACAATTAAGTTAAAAGTGTTATTGTTTAGTATATCTTTGATTAAAAGTTAAATAACTCAAAGAGTACAAAACCAAAAATCAAATCAAAAACACAATGGTACAAATCAATCAAAAACACAATGGTAGCTGACATATCAAAACAAGAGCCTTAGTTTTTGAGATACCCCTAACCGGGATAGAACAAAATGGGACATAGTTTGTTTATGGGCTTAAATTAGTGCCAATAATATTTTGTACTTGTAAAAATAATTTGTATTTGTAAACACATTTTGCATTTGTAAAAAAAATATTTGTACTCGTAAAAATATTTTTTGCATTTGTAAAAAAAATATTTGTACTCGTAAAAATAATATGTACTCGTAAATAAAATATTTGTCTTCGTAAATAAAATATTTGTATTCGTAAATAAAATATTTGTATTCGTAAATAATATATTTGTCTTCGTAAAACAAAGTTTTGTATTCGTAAGATAAAAATGTGTGTTGTAATTGTAGAATTACATTTACAATGAACATTGTGACCAGAAAAAAACAACAGCTTGCTCGCTCGAAGATCTGTTCTAAGGATTGCAAAACTTTATTTTTGGCACTCTGCACTTCCGGGTCTGAGCCAATCACGTGAGGCCTTTTCCACTACCCAATCATAAAGCTCCATAGGTCTCCATGGCAACATGGCAAACGGGGTTGCCATGTTGCAACCCCAAGAGTTTTAACTGCAACATAATTCCATTGCTCAGGAAATGAACAACGGATTACAATAATATAACATTCCCTATAATCAGTAACATGTAGGTGATACCTATGTCTATCAAATATGGTTTTATTGAAAGGCAATCAAAGGCTAGATCGAGTTTAGAAAGCAAACAGGTCATGTCTGGGGGCCTCAGTGCGGCTGCAGAGTTTGATTGAGTGTGAGACTAGGACCCACATGCCATATTTCAAAATGAGCGGCTTCATCGGGAATCGTGCGCGTGTATTTTGCTAAGAGATTGGTTACATAGTTTAATTGATATTAATTTATTAGTGCATTAAATTTCCCCATCCACTTTAATGGGAAAATTAAAAAAACTCGATTTCAAGTATTTTTTTTTCAGAAACTGTAAGGGCTAGAGTTACAAGACTTGGAGGGGAGGTTCATAATTGAATCTGAAATTATCAAAAAAAGAAATACACCAGTCGGCCTCATGGTGGCGCTATAAAAGCCCCCTTTACGTTTTGGCCTATAACTCTTGAACCGTAGGTCGTAAAATAAAAATCTAACACCCCATATAGGCCACGCCCATTTGCGTCAGGATAGATTTTCCGCCATTTTGAATTTTCTTCAAAACACACTTTTAGCTCCTCCTCCCACATATTTTGTCCAAATTTCACAAAAATCGGTACACATGATCTCTGGGCCCATGCGATAAACATATCCAAACGGCATTTTGATAATCCTTACTATTCGTCCGTAAATGGCTTCCAAAGTTAGTGGGAGGGGCCTGTTTTACCAAAAATGCCAGAAATCACGAACGAAACGTCCGGTCAATCCCATATTTAAATCACATGTCGAGGGTGGTTTACTCAACGAATCCCCAAAAGCATTTCCACTTTGACTAGGGGGCCTCACAAATGCACAAAACCGTTTGATGAAAAAACATGATTTTTGGGGGGAACAATCCTTTCAAAATGTAATAAAAGCGATAGGAGTGACGTGACAATATGATTGGCCCGTTACATTTGTGGGAGGGGCCTATTTATTTAGTGGGAGGGGCCTATTTCTTAAAATCAAAACAGCACGTATCACGAAGGCAGGATCCGATCGGCACCCGATTCGAATGGCACGTCGCACGGCCTGCGACGGTATTCCTCCCGGCGTATCCCTCGAGTCCCGCGGCCGAGACCCGCGACCGGCGTCGGCCAGGGGCGCCGGAACGGAATATGAGGTGGGGGGACACATCCGAGACACATGCACGCGCGCGGAAATTTTGCGGTTATTTCGGGTGGATTTGTTGATTTTTGGGGGGGATAATGCGGTTATTTCGGTTAATTCGGTTCGCCTCGCGCGCGCGGTGGTCGCGAGGTGCGGGGGACTGGACTGATTTTATTATTTATAAAAAATAATTTATTTATTTATTTTTTTTTTTTTGGCTGGACTGAAAAGTGGGGGGACAAAGTGTCCTTTAATTAAACAGGCTCCGGCGCCACTGGCGTCGGCGCAACCACACTTTGCAATTTCCCAGAATTGCTACGCGTCTAGTTTTTATTAAAGTTGGAGACCTCGCACGGTAGTGGAATGTTCGGTCTATGAGCAGAGCAGCCCGCATGTCAAATCGTTAGAGAGGGGGAAAAAAGTCACTTAACACTCTGGACCACCCTATAGTTGCATTACCTAGTTACTTTTAGTTAGCAGAAACAAAATAGCAGTTTCATGTTTTTGGTAAAAATGTACCTTTGAGAAAATGTCGTGAACAAACACGGCTGTATTTGGGTAGGTTCTTGAACGTTAAATCTTTGTGTGGTACAGCTGAGATCCAAGCCATACTACGTCTCTTGAATAGCCTACATTGTTAGCCTCACACTGTATTCAATCTTGAAGAGGAGAGCTGCGACAGCTTTCTCATAGACCAGCCACACATGTGCAGTGTGCAATGATCACTATGTAGTCGGCAAAGAAGTTAATGTTTACAAACACAAACCACCGTCACTCTCTAGTCTTAAGCGTGTCTCTATGTACAGTCTGACCCCTCAAGGGCTGTAGCATCGAAAAGGTGAGCGTGGCGAACTTTTGGTGACGCGACGTTGGTACACCCTATAGGTCAGTAGCAGTGCTGTCAAGCCTATTGCTGGAGGAGGAGGAGGGGGTGGGGGCTTTTTTGTAAAACAGGCCCCTCCCGCAAATTTTGGAAGCCATTTATGGAAGAACCGTATGGACTATCAAAATTTGGTTTGGAGATGTTTATTGCATGGGTCCAGAGATCATGTGTACCGATTTTTGTGAAATGTGGACAAAATATGTGGGAGGAGGAGCTAAAAGTGTGTTTTGAAGAAAATTCAAAATGGAGGAAAATCTATCCTGACGCAAATGGGCGTGGCCTATACGGGGAGTTGCGTCATGACCCAAGGAATCTAGGGAAAAAATGATTTTTATTTTACGACCTACGGTTCAAGAGTTATAGGCCAAAACGTAAAGGGGGCTTTTATAGCGCCACCATGAGGCCGACTGGTGTATTTCTTTTTTTGATAATTTCGGATTAAATTATGAACCTCCCCTCCAAGTCTTGTAACTCTAGCCCTTACAGTTTCTGGGGAAAAAAATACTTGAAATCGAGTTTTTAAATTTTCCCATTAAAGTGGATGGGGAAATTTAATGCACTAATAAATTAATATCAATTAAACTATGTAACCAATCTCTTAGCAAAATACACGCGCACGATTCCCGATGAAGCCGCTCATTTTGACATATGGCATGTGGGTCCTAGTCTCACACTCAATCAAACTCTGCAGCCGCACTGAGGCCCCCAGACATGACTTGTTTGCTTTCTAAACTCGATCTAGCCTTTAATTGCCTTTCAATAAAACCATATTTGATAGACATAGGTATCACCTACATGTTACTGATTATAGGGAATGTTATATTATTGTAATCCGTTGTTTATTTCCTGAGCAATGGAATTATGTTGCATTTAAAACTCTTGGGGTTGCAACATGGCAACCCTGTTTGCCATGTTGCCATGGAGACCTATGGAGCTTTATGATTGGGTAGTGGAAAAGGCCTCACGTGATTGGCTCAGACCCGGAAGTGCAGAGTGCCAAAAATAAAGTTTTGCAATCCGTAGAACAGATCTTCGAGCGAGCAAGCTGTTGTTTTTTTCTGGTCACAATGTTCATTGTAAATGTAATTCTACAATTACAACACACATTTTTATCTTACGAATACAAAACTTTGTTTTACGAAGACAAATATATTATTTACGAATACAAATATTTTATTTACGAATACAAATATTTTATTTACGAAGACAAATATTTTATTTACGAGTACATATTATTTTTACGAGTACAAATATTTTTTTTACAAATGCAAAAAATATTTTTACGAGTACATATTATTTTTACGAGTACAAATATTTTTTTTACAAATGCAAAATGTGTTTACAAATACAAATTATTTTTACAAGTACAAAATATTATTGGCGCTAATTTAAGCCCATATTTGTTTCATATCTTTAAGATGTCCCCTTCATGAAATGGATTGTCCCAAGTTTTACTTTTACTGCAAAAGTCATGAAATTGATCCATGAAGTGACTCATCACATAGGCAATAGAAAACACCTACCCTGAAAGAGGGAGTTCCAAGTCAATCCTTTGTCATTTTCTACCTGCTAAGTTGTTTTTACATCATACTTGCACATATCTGACCGCTTACAGTGGTTTGGTACAGAAATTGCGAGTTGCAAAACGGACGGAAATGTGGAAATAAGTTTGATTATATTTTTTTGTGTTTTTCGTTTTTTTTCCATATTAACACAGTTTGAATGTTGAAGGTTTTTATTCCATCAGAACGCCATTTTATAGTCATTAAATGGTTACAATTAGATTGTGAACATGGCTCTGTTTGTAAGAGAGTTTCTGTGTGTATTTTGGGGGTTGAACATTCATGTCCAGCATTTGCATAGTGGTTTCAATTGGCCTGGCTAGGCATTGTTCTACAATTTCACACACCAGAGTACCGCCCATAAGTAGCAATGTTTCATTAATGTTGCTACAGTATCCTTGTTTATTCATTTGTTTTTAAACAGGACAGTAATTTTACACTGTGCAGAAATCCAAAATAGCCGACCTACAAGCTCACAACGTGTCGCAATGCGATGCGTTGTGGATCTGCTATTTTCATGAAACATGTTTTGTGTTTGTGTATGTCGGACTTTGGCGTTGATTTTAGCGTCAGTTTTGAAGCTATCTTGGAATGGTTTGCATCATTTTAATCACACACACACACACACACACACACACACACACACACACACACACACACACACACACACACACACACACACACACTGTAGAACTTTCCAGAATACTTGCCAGTATTATTATTATTATTATTAGAATTTGTTGATGTATATTACCTGCTTGTGTAGGGTTCTAGCGCCATCCAATGGATGTTTGTATTGAGCGCAGGACTGTGTGGTGATTTCTGGGTAATACGAAGTCACTTCCGGTTTCGCAGATTTTATTTTTATTTACTTTCTTTATTTAGGCGGATTAGCTTGTGTATCTGCATGAGGAAAGTATTGTCCAAGTGACTGATTGATTTATATGTTTACTGTTTACTTTTCAGAGAGATAAGTTAGTAGTTTAATAATACATACAGCCGTAACAATATGGACTGCACATGCGTCAGTGTGACGACTTCCGGTTTAGTTCCGGTGTTGTTGTTGTTGCGACATTCATTTGCAAGCAGCCGACCGATCAATGGTGCGTATAAACATGAGCATGTTTACACAACGTTTATTATTTATTCCTGATATGTTACAGTTTGTGTATGTTTTATTTCATGTCAGTAATTGTTGTTGTGTTGTTTTCTGTGTTTGTTTGCAGGTTTACAACCTAACAAATAGAGTGTAGAGTTTAGATGTGTGAGTGAGTTGTGTGTGTTTGTGACAACGTCTATAAATCTGAAAAAGCACTTGTTTGAGTCGTGTCCGCTAAGTTGTTGCTTGACAACCCTGTGCGAGGGAGGTCTATCAATACATAGAAGGTGTGATTGATAGATAAACGTACACACACACACACACACACACACACACACACAACACACACACACACACACACACACACACACACACACACACACACACACACACACACACACACACACACACACAGATCGATAGGAAGGATTACTGGCATTGATTATGTCATTGTATTACCTGAACAGTTCACCTCCAGTCTCTCAGTGGAATTAAAGGGCCACTTTCTTTCACAATTTCTCAGTGATCCAACACAGGAAGATATAATCCCCCATACTAGTTGTTCTGGTGAACCAGAACTCCTTTCTGTTGAAACAGCAGAGCCACAGTCCAGCTGTCTACACACTGCAGCTGATGACTCCAGGTTCCAGAAAGGCCCGACATCCAATGGTCTCCACTCTCCCTGGTGTTTCATCTCCAGTATACCTGTACAGTGACTGGTTCCTCCCACCAACCTGATATCATCAGAGCAGATGAGTCCAATAGTCTTGTTAGGTGAGCAGGTGTCTCTAGTTGAGTTTGAAGTTCCACAGTCCAGGAGAACAGACTCGTTGCCTTCACACTGGAACTCTTTGGTCCACATTGGAGCCTTCACTTCTCCATAGAGCGCCCCCTGGAAGACTGAAGGAGCCCCACAGCCAAGCTGCCTGCACACCACCTCTGCATCCTGCTGGTCAAAGTCACCCTCACACACTGAGACCCACGACTGATTAGACTTCACCTCCACTCTGCCTGAACACACAGTCCCATTCACCAATCTCACAGACTCTGGAGAGAGAGAGAGAGAGAGAGAGAGAGAGAGAGAGAGAGAGAGAGAGAGAGAGAGAGAGAGAGAGAGAGAGAGAGAGAGAGAGAGAGAGAGAGAGAGAGAGAGAGAGAGAGAGAGAGAGAGAGAGAGACAGAGAGGCAGAGGCAGATTCCAAGTCCATTATGGATGCACAAATTGCACATACAACCAGTGTTGCAATGCTGAATTGGAACGTGGTTGCACTCTATTTTAATGACATGGCAGAACATAAGAACAAACAAACAGACAGACAGACAAGTAAACATTTATAAACATGTTTTTTTGTTGAAGTCATTGTTTGCTTTACCTGAACAGTTCACCTGCAGTCTCTCCGTGGAATTAAAAGACCACTTTCTTCCACAATTACATTACATTACATTACAGTCATTTAGCAGACGCTTTTATCCAAAGCGACTTACAATAAGTGTATTCAACATAGGTAGGGAACGAAAACTACTAATCACCAGAAGTTTTAAGTACATTTCCTGCAAAAACAAGCAACCAAGAGTATACCTAGCGCTAAGGTAAAAGTGCAATATATCAGCTACCTACTTTCTTAAACAGATGAGACAAAAATGGCAAAATCAAATGAGCACGAGCTAAAACAAATAAGTGTATCGACTAAACAAGATCCAATAAAACAATACAAAAATAAAACAAGAGTTCGTACAACTAGTTAACAACAAGTAGGCCAGGCAAAGAGGAAGGATAGTGTTTCCTGAAGAGGTGGGTTTTCAGCCTGCGGCGAAAGATGGGCAGTGACTCTGCTGTCCTGACATCAGTGGGAAGTTCATTCCACCACTGTGGGGCCAGAACAGAAAAAAGTCGTGACCGTGTCGATCGACCAGAAGGACCGTTGAGTGGCGAGGGAGTCAGTCGCCCCGAGGTGGCAGACCGGAGTGGTCGGGCAGGGGTGTGGGCATTGACCAAAACCCGGAGGTAAGAAGGAGCTGTTCCTTTCACTGCTCTATAGGCTAGCACCAGGGTTTTAAACTGAATGCGAGCTGCTACGGGGAGCCAGTGCAGAGAACGGAGAAGGATAGTTGTGTGGGAGAACTTGGGGCGGTTGAACACCAGACGAGCTGCAGCTTTCTGAACAAGCTCCAGAGGTCTGATGGCTGATGCCGGAGCACCAGCAAGGAGGGAGTTGCAGTAGTCCAGGCGGGAGATGACAAGAGCCTGGATGAGCACCTGGGCTGTTTTCTCCGTGAGGAAGGGGCGAATCCTCCTGATGTTGTAGAGGAGGAATCTGCAGGACCGTGTCACTGATGCGATGTTAGCCGAGAACGACAGTTGATCGTCCAGGGTCACACCCAGATTCTTCGCAGTCCGAGTTGACGTCACCACAGCATTCTCAATGGTGATGGCCATGTCTCGGTGAGGACAGCCCTTCCCCGATCTCTCAGCCCTTCCCCAATCTCTCAGTGAAGACTCAGATCCAACACATGAAGATGTAATCCTCCACACAGTTTGATCTATCAAATCAGAGCTCCTTTCTGTTGAAACAGCAGAACCACAATCCAGCTGTCTACACACTACAGCTGCTGATTTCAAGTCCAAGTCAGGCCAGGCATCCAATGGTCTCCACTCTCCCTGGTGTTTCGTCTCCAGTGTACCAGTACAGTGACTGGTTCCTTCCACCAACCTGACATCGTTAGGCTCTGTGCAGAGACAATAGAGTAAGCATTACAAACATTGTAGTGAAACATTGAACATTGTATTCAAGTAAAACAATCAAAACCAACATTGTCCATTCATTACCATGCATTACTGTGCCCCCCTCCCCCCCCCCCCCCCCCCCCCCACACACACACACACACACACACACACACACACACACACACACACACACACACACACACACACACACACACACACACACGTGTGTGTGAGGGACTATTATTTCTATTAAGTTGTACTGTGGCCTGTCAGCCATGAGATGGCATATCCCATTATGTGAGAACAAGGCTATAAAGCTCATCCAATCTAACAGACACTATGTTAAATCCAATAGATTGTACATATATTTAAAGCCAAGGAATATTTCAAGGCCTTTGATCTGGTCAGCAGGGTCTATCTGAACTTCTCAAGATCGGCCACCATGAAGGGCATGAAGGGCACAGTCCTGTATGAAGCATGCTCCTCAGACACCATTCCCATCAAGAGTGGTGTTGTGGTAGTTTCTCCTGCCACTGACAATGCATCACCACTCACATTTTACACAATATCAGGTAGCATGCTAATGATAGTTTGGTGGGTGCACACACTGGGCTACATTGAACAACATCTATTACGTTTCTTGTGCTATTTTTCCATATGGTATAACAGATAAATAATCTAGTCTAAAAAGCTTAGAGGCTTCTAGAAGCTTAGAAGCCTACAAAACTCTTGACCCAGTATGTCAACGCCCGGAGCACAGCACCCGCCAGGTCACAGCAGCACCTGCCCAACAGAGGCCACGGTGATAGCAGGCAAGGGCAGAAGGTAACTATGGGACTCAGGGGAAACTATGTGTTACTACTGCAGCCTGGCCATAAGGCCTCGGACTGCCCTCTCAAAACTGTCTGGTTACCGCTGTGTGCCCCGCCAAACCAGTATTTTATATTAAAATGCAATGATTTTGTTTTGTTTACTCAGAAAGACAAATCTCAAAGGATGAAGTCAAACATAGTTTCATAGATGTTTGCATTGTATTCAGTGTAAGGCATTTATATTATAAAGATACTTTGTCTATAATACCTTGAAATGCCATACATAGTTTAGAATTGATCATATTATAGTTATCATAGTGTTCATACAACAGTTTAATATAATTGCTTGCAATACATTTTTACCTAAATGTTGTAAACTAGTTAAAACAAGGGATAACAAAGCTACTGTCATGAAACCTTTGTTGCGCTGAATAACAAAAGTGTTACACTGAAGAGGCAATAATCATGTTTATACATGGGATGAATTGAATGAATTTTAAAACAAGAAAATGGCAACGTTAATTCAACGAGTATTCTGACCGTTCATACATTAAGACTATGGCATCAAAACCATGAATGTGGCTTGTTTTGCTAAAAACAACAGATTGCAGAGGAAAATTGCCTTTTATAAATCCTTTAACACTACATGAAAATAGCTTTTTTGTTGTGATCACGTGATTTCTGGGTGTACTCTTCTTCGTTGATTCTGGGATCATTCACATGTATGCAACAGCCATAGTGACAAGCAGACAACTGCAACGTGACGTTTGTCTTTTACCTGAGCAGGTGAGTCCAACAGTCTTGTTAGGTGAGCAGGTGTTTCTAGTTGAGTCTGAGGCTTCACAGTCAAGGAGAACAGACTCGTTGCCTTCACACTGGAACTCTTTGGTCCACATTGGAGCCTTCACTTCTCCATAGAGCGCCCCCTGGAGGACTGAAGGAGCCCCACAGCCAAGCTCCCTGCAGACCACCTCTGCATCCTGCTGGTCAAAGTCACCTTCACACACTGAGACCCACGACTGATTAGATTTCACCTCCACTCTGCCTGAACACACACTAGTCCCATTCACCAACCTTACAGACTCTGGAGAGAGAGAGAGAGAGAGAGAGAGAGAGAGAGAGAGAGAGAGAGAGAGAGAGAGAGAGAGAGAGAGAGAGAGAGAGAGAGAGAGAGAGAGAGAGAGAGAGAGAGAGAGAGAGAGAGAGAGAGAGAGAATAATAATTTGTATTATTAAACTACTACACATGAAGAATACGTTAATTAAACTCTACAATAAATAGAAACACATGGAAATAAATAATAATCGATGGATCTTTGTGCACACATAAACACGCACCCACAGACAGACAGACAGACAGACAGACAGACAGACAGACAGATAAATGCTACTTGTAAGGATTACTGTAATTGTTGAAGTCAGTGTTCGTGTTACCTGAACAGATCACCTCCACCCTGTCAGTTGAAGTGTGTGACTCCTTTGTTCGACACACACGCTCACTGAAGACTCAGAATGAAGACAGGAAGGTAGAATCATCCATACAGGTTGATCTGTAAAACCAGAACTCCATTCAGTTTGAAACAGCAGAGCCACAGTCCATCTCTCTACACACTACAGCTGATGGCTTCAGGTTCCATTCAGACCAAACACCCACTGGTCTCCACTCTCCCTGGTCTTTCATCTCCAGTATACCAGTACAGTGACTGGTTCCTCCCACCAACCTGACATCTGTACAGAGACAAGATAGTAAGCGATAAAAAAGTAATACTATTTGGATTATATTGTAATAATACAAACCTACAGTGTAGTTTGTCTTTTACCTGAGCAGGTGAGTCCCACAGTCTTGTTTGATGAGCAGGTGTTTCTAGTTGAGTTTGAGGTTTCACAGTCCAGTAGAACAGACTCGTTGCCTTCACACTGGAACTCTTCGGTCCACGTTGGAGCATCCACCTCTCCATAGAGGCACCCCCTGGAGGACTGAAGGAACCCCACAGCCAAGCTCCCTACAGACCACCTCTGCATCCTGCTGGTCAAAGTCACCTTCACACACTGAGACCCACGACTGATTAGACTTTCACCGAGAGAGAGAGAGAGAGAGGAGAGGAGAGAGAGAGAGAGAGAGAGAGAGAGAGAGAGAGAGAGAGAGAGAGAGAGAGAGAGAGAGAGAGAGAGAGAGAGAGAGACTCATTATTTTATTATTCTCATTAGTAAACCACAGGAAGCATACGTTCATTAAACTCAAAAACAAATAAATACATAAGAAAATAAACAGTTAAATATAGAGATTCAGTGTGAAATTAATGTATTATTAATATAGCTGATTATCAGTAATATGTGGGTTCCACTGAAAGACAAGGAATGAAAAAATATATATTATGGAGGCCAAAATTGTTGATACGTCCCGATACACATCCAGACCTACAGGAGTGTTACCTCTCATGAAGGTAACAATAGTTAGTCTAATCTTTTTAGACTTTAAGTGTTTAATCACCCCCTATGGACCAATGTCTGTGTCATTTTGCCTGTGTCCTGCACATTTGGTATGAAAAAAATACACTTCTAATCTTAACCGTATTTTCTACAAATATCAAGGTACCACGACAGGAACGATATGTTTACATCATGTTACGTTTCTGGTTGCCCTTCAAGTAAATCACTGTCTGATCATTTTTACAACAACTATTAAGCCACATTCTTAAGAATGTCAAACATGCATGAGAAGATTCCCTATTTACGATTGTTTCACCTGGGGACCACCCGCCCCTTACATACTGTGTCAGTCACACACTGTGTCGTGCTGCTATGCATTGTAAGCTTGTAGATCTGCTGTGTTCAAACAAACAAACAAACAAATAAACGTAACTCACCTTCTCTCATGTATAAGCATGACCCACGTGTTTAAAACTCATGAACGTGCATGACACAGTGTACGAGCAGACAGGCACGTACATGTTCCTATAAAGCCACGCCCATTGGCCCATTCAGAAAACAATTCAAACATAGAGTGTCACGTCACTAGCGCACTGAGCAGGGACGCAGAGAATCTTGGGTAATGAAGTGGAAGACGTTGGCTGCAATGTTATGTGTGTCCAAAGTGGCCGCTGATAGCCAAAACTACAGGATGTAGGACTAGCTGAGTAAACAGGTACTATTCTCTGTCAGGAAGTTGCTTTTCCTGGTTTCTGCTCTCAGCCCCGGAAACCAGGAACTATACTTTCTTGTAGAAGTTGTTCTCGTAGTGAATTATTATTAAGAACTGTTTGAGACATGATGGTTCTGTAGTTTTCATGTTGCCATATTTGTAACCGTTTTAGAAAAGCAATAAGCCCACGCGAGGTCTCAGTTTACCTCTATTTTATAATGGCTGAGAGGGTCGGAGGGACTTGGCTGCACCCTGTGTCTTTCTACACCCCTCAGCCATTATATTAAACTACTGTAAACTGTGACCTCTAGTGGCTTATTGCTTTATTTGATGACCCCAGAATCAACTTTAATGTCACATCAGGTTTACAGGTGTAAAACACAGGTGTGTGAGTGAAATCAATTGTTGACCCTCTAAACAAGACCCCGGTTGTCCAGTCCCTCTCCAAAAACTTGGTTTCCCAAACATTGGATTGGGAGCTTGTAGATCTGCTAT